>NC_056739.1:1973134447-1973286947 GCF_019279795.1 Protopterus annectens
AAGGTAAGTGTGCGACTGTGATAGTTGTGATAGTTTGTAGTTAGGGGGTGAGGCGGGCGTTAAGTGTGTGCACTAAGCGAGGGTAGTAGTTGAAGTGTTAGAGAGTTAGGGTTAGAGGCGGGGGTTAGGTGAGTGTAGAGTAGTGGCGGACCTTAGGGTTAGGTTTGTTAGTTGGTTGTGTAGGTGTGTGTTGTAGAGTTTAGTTGTTTGTTTTAAAAGGATTGTGGTGCTGTTGTTGTGTGTGTTTTTTTTTGGACGGGATTGTTTTGTTTGTTGCTTGTCGGGATTATGATAGATCCATATATATATATATATATATATATATTAATTATCTCACAAAGACATCTTCCCCATTGTTATGTCACCTTGTGTGGCAATCACATAATACACATTTTCACTGTGTAGTTTGTACTGTACCATGGGTGGCTGCGGTAGTGCAGTGGTTAGTGTTGCCACCTCACAGCAAGAGGTTCTCTGGTTTGATCCTTGGCTGGGATGCCTTCTCTGCAGAGTCTGCACATCCTCCCTGTGTTCACGTGGGTTTCCTTTTGGTGCACTGGTTTCCTCCCACATCCCAAAGGCATGCTGTAGGTGGATTAGATACTTTAAATTGGCCCTAGGCACGAGTGCGTGCATGTGTGTGCCTTCTGTGGAAAGTTGGGCACCGGGCTGGCAACTCGACACCGTAAAACTCCACTGAGTGGACAGGTGATCCATTGTGGTGACCCTTACCCAGGAAAAGCCGAAAGAAGAAGATGAAGAAGAAGTCTGTACTGTACCATACTGATATGTGATTGGCATTGCTGCTACAATTGTTTTCCATTGACATGCCTTCATCTGCTGCACATTACGTTGCTTCACCAGTGCTCTTTTCCTGCGTTCACTCCTATAATTCATCTGTGTGTCCCTATTCGATATACACACTTCCCCTGAATGTTTTCTTTTACATGGCAGTCCATGTACCCTTACAAATATTTTACACAATTTCTGTACAGAATACTTGGAATGGGATTTTATAATATGCTGCACTGTATACACTGTCCAGTAATGTGTTTGCACTATATATATAACTATATGTTAAACCATTGTAATCAATGTAGTATTCCATGCAATTCCGCTAAACTACTGTGCTCTGAGGTAAACAGGTTTGTTATCCATGTTGCTTTACATGGTTTTCTGGCCATCAACACTGTTGATAGCCAGGAAACCATGTTTAGTTATGTTTAAATGCAGTGCATGGCATGAATATGCGAATTAGAGGAGCTGCTCACTGCCCATCACTGCCCACACATGTACACTCGAATCCCAGGGGGTTTGTGTAAGTAAAATTCCTCTTCAGGGGAATGGAGAGTCCTTTGCACATCACATAAATAATTTTTCCTGATATACTATTGCAAGAGCACAGTTATTTTTGAGATACAATTTTTCTTTTTTTCTGGTGGAATTTTACCAAATGTGACATCTATCATTACACTGAGGACAGCACTAATAAACACGGAATACTTCCTACCATAGCATTGTTAATTGCCTCATTTAAGCTAAATTTTCTTTCTGTTTCACTCTGGCCCTCATCTGACCATCAAGCTTACACCTGTTGCTCGTATATTTGTGTATTTATTTCCCCATTGCCATGAAACTTGCAGCTCATTCCATCCTGTGAGGGGGAGGGGTTCTTATCGTCAAGTGTACTAGGATTAAATTTCTCTCGTTAAGGATCTCCATTCATGGCACATGCTTCTTGGTGCAATGCACTGTCACTCATCTACATGGTGCGATTAACTGGCCCTGCCTCCATCTTATAGACTGTCATCCTATGTGATCCCTAGTTTCCACCAGGGATTCTACAACAATGTGTGTGACCAGCACACATTCCCCTGCCTGTGGGGTAAGCAGAATTAATCTTCGTCATTCCTGTCCCTCCTCCACAGGAAATGAAAAAAGTGTTACAGTCTTATTTATGTAGGAATCATCATAGTTTTCCACAGTTATTTCCCCAGCAGAGTACTTATTTTCACAAGGGCCCAGCTGCATTTGCATCTATCCATAATTACACAAGTGACCTTCAGAGAGATGCATGAATCAAAACAATTACTCTACTTTTCAAGGAAGAAGCTACGCTTGCTACTACTACTACCTTTCCAACATTTTGAAATGTTAGTAAATGTTTCTTTTTTAAGCTTAGTTGCTTTTAATAAAGTAATGGTGACATTAATACATTTGATTTAAGCACACCTTTTACCTTAAATGACATTTCACGACTCTTAATATTACGTATTACCTTAGAGAGGGGACTATAGGAGTTCTCAAAAATAAATTTAGGATATTACTAAAGATAATACAAGGCACTTATGAAAGGGACTACATGTTGCAAGACAGGGGTCACAATAATGAGATAATAACCATTCTATAAGAAGCTTGACAAAACTGAAAAATATATAATAACAAAAAGGAAAAGAACAACGTTTCTTACAAGTTGCTACCCAATGTTAGTGTGTCTCAAGATGGCTGTCAATAATGTTTAACCATGCTGAATAAGAAAAACAGCAGTTTATACTAAATTTGAAGAAGTACAATATAGTACTAGTCATGAATCTTGGAAAATGTGCTGAGAGGCATTTGTTCTCTACCCTGAGATAATACTACAATTATCTGAGTAAAGATGAAACTACAATCTATTTCCTGTACCTAAGGTCTTAAAGTTCATAAAACATACATAGGCTGAAAAACATTAAGCATTTATACTTAGTTTATTCAAGCAGAAAGTACTCTTCTACCTTGACTAACCTTAGTGCCTCAAATCATGAGTAGAGATTTGCATGTGAAATATCTGTTACTTTGAGTGTATGCACTCCAATATGCTTACTTTGGCAAAAAAAAACTGATTGGCAGTGATTGGCATAGGCAATGATAGTTTGATAACTAAATTTACTTAAGCAATGATTTGTCTAATTATAATCTTTTGATACACCTTTAAATGCAAAGGTCAAGGCACTGGAGTACTTTTTATCTGAATAGATGTAGTATAAATGCAAAATGTCTTTTTTCTTATTTATGTTTATGGATAGTTTGTATTTTATTATTTGCAAGTCAATTCAGACAAGTATGCTTATGATACAAAGTTGCAATAAAGATTCCATTTCTTATGGCTTACTTGATGCTATTAGAATTAGAGCCCAAGGGAAGTAAACTGTGTATTGGTCTCCAGGAAAGCATGATAAAGTAAAAGAAGCTAGGACTGTTAACATTGGCCGTGGGATAGTGTACACGTGTGTCCCTACTACTGTCATTTGGAAGGCATCTGCACTGAGTGATTTTAATCACTTCATCATGTAGATTAGCATGGCCACTCCTTGAGCCTTGTGGTTTAGCTGTGTTAACACTGGGGGGATTTCATAAAGGTTGCCATGAAATGTACACGTGTACACCTCAAGCTAACCTTTTCGCAATCATCGACAATTGTGCCATATGGTGCTTTTGCATGAAAACATGCAGCACCGTGATGGGCTGTCTCTATGGCTGTGCTAGTTTCTATTGAGGCAGTCCGCAGGAGAGGCATATGATAATTAGTTAAGTGCTCTCCTCCCTAAAACTGTCACCTGGAAAGCATCTGCAGTTAGTAATCTTAATTACTTGGCCATGTAGTTTAGCATGGTTACTCCTTGAGCCTTGTGGTTTGCCTGTGTTCATTCATCATGATAGACATATCTGCTGGAGAATTTAGTGGTAAGATAGTGTTAGGAGGTGTGTGTGAGGCTGCAAGTATGATTATATAGGTGAGGGAATGTCTGACTGGGAGGAAGAGGTAGAGGTGTTAGTGGGGGGGGGGGTCAGGTAGGAGTGTGTGTGTGTGTGTGTGTGTGTGTGTGTGTGTGTGTGTGTGTGTGTGTGTGTGTGTGTGTATATGTCTGTGTATGTGTGTGTGTATTGGAGAGGTTAACATACTTCCCCACACCTGGACTTAAAAGTAAAGCCTGTAACATCATGTGGGGTGATCCACTAGCCACCAGGGAAAACTTTTTCTTCTGCCTCAGCAATATTTAAACAGTACTGTGATTTCAGGGTGGTTGAAACCATGAGCCACCAAGGATAACTCTGTAAACAAGTGCCTGTGTGGCACATAAACAGAATGGGGTGAATCATTAGACACCAGGGATACTCAATATGGCATGTCTTAAAGGCACATACATACTCACATAAACAGAATGGAGATCAGGGAATGGGGGGAACATTAGACACCAGACATACTCAATATGGCATGTCTTAAAGGCATGTACTTATAATATGTGACAAACCACCACACACTATGGACAATAGCATGCTGTAAAACTTAGTAAACAAACTTCAAATCACGTACCCTTCCACTGAGGATATTAGTCCTATCCACTACTACTAGATACAAGGCATGTTTTTTTTAAAATAAATAAATGTTTAAAAAATGCAGATGGGGAAAATAGATTCAAACCATGCATTCTCTACAGAAGATAGCCCTGCATTAGCCTACTACACTAACTGATGTTAGTTCAGTGGAGTTTTTTATGTATATTGAGGATCTTTGGCATCATGCAATGTCTGCAACATGTTGTGATGTATGAGGGGCAGGAAATGCTAGACATACCTCTCAACATCATAGGATAACAGTGTTTGCCACAGCATGAATTTACTTAAGGATATGAAGTGTGCAAGTTGAATATTTGGCATTAAGGACTGACGGTAATCATCCATGAATTACCAGGGCAGGGGAAATTCTAAATTGTGGATGTTCTGACAACCAGGACAGTACAGTGTGTGTGTGTGTGTGTGTGTGTGTGTGTGTGTGTGTGTGTGTGTGTGTGTGTGTGTGTGTGTGTGTGTGTGTGTGTGTGTGTGTGTGTGTGTGTGTGTGTGTGGGTATGGGGGACTGACAGCAAGGGGAGAGGTCCCTGTGCTAACAAAATGTGGTCGCTGTTGTTAAATACTGCAAGAAATGCTTATCTGTACTTCATGGTAGTTAACTGTGATTCAGACATGTAGCTTAGCCATCATTGCAGATAATAAATCACAGAATACCACATTGCCGAAACAGAGCTTTTTTAAAGCATGTCTTAACCAAATGTGGTAGCTCCTTAATGAATTGTCAGGGAGGCATTTTCTGTTATATCAGTCTAGCATTTAAATAAGGCAGTCTATGGAATCTATGTCAAATAGGGAAAATAACATAAGCTGTTAGTGCTGTAGGCATTAGCATGACATTATTAATACCTCTACACAACTTAATGGTAATGCACCTAAGTACAAATGTCCAGTTGTGAGGTAAAAAATGGGGAGAAGGAGGGGAAAAGCCTTACTTTGTACACTGAAATCCCCAGCGCACTTAAATTATGGAATATCTAGGTTAACATAATCCTTTAACACAAAAATGTAATGGGCAACGTCTGTTTTTAGCCAAACATGTGGGCTAACAGTTATTAAAACAGAAATCAAGCTTCATTCCCATAATCTTTGAACATTGCGGTATTTGAATATGCTTCTGGCTTCAGTCTTATGGTGAATGCAATTGATTTATGGTTCAATCTGACTAGGAAGGAAGTTAGAAGTGTTGAATGTTGCTGCTTCTCAGTAGAAATTAAACTTGTGTCTGGTGCGGAAAATCTGATATGAGCACTGTAGTAGCAGTTCTACTGAAGCATCATATAGCATATTATAACTGACAATTCTCCTTTCCTCTTAGTACCCTACTATATTGTGTTGTAACTGACCAACAGATACAACGTTCACTAGAATGAGATACTATAACCATGCCTACAGAAGTTGGAATAAGCACAGTGCAAACAAATTCTGTAAAGCTGCTAACTTCATGCCATGTTGGCAAGACCAGGGGATGGGAGAGGGGGGTGATGGTAGAGAGAGGAAGAGGAAGAGGAGCTGGTGATACTCCATTAGCAGCCCTAGTCACCTATGTGAGAAAGAATACAGAATGATATCCACAACATTCTGTACTGAAATAACATTATTACAAATGTGCTGAGTGCTTAGAAAGTGGTGAGCATAAGCAGTAGTACATATTTTATACTACTTGCTAGCTAGGCTGCATAAAGCCTAATCATAGGTTGCACAAGAAACTGTACTGCTTATGAAATAAAAAGGGCATGAGAGTAAAATAAGGTATAAAGTAATCATTATGCAGAAGTGTGACACCATATCTGGCAGATTTGTGTGATTGATGAATACAAGAGTAGATAATCCAAGCTTATATTTCAAAAAGTAAAAGAAAAAAAAAAGAAAAATTATTATTTTTTATTTATTTAATTTATGTTTCCATTGATAAAGTTAGTAGCACCAGATCATGGCCTCTTTTCAGGGTACACCCTAGATGGTATTCATACTGAGTAGGGAGAATTTGTCCATGGTACCAAGGAACATCTATTTTTTTTTTTTTTTTGATTAGTGCCATGGGATCTTTTATATCCACCTGAGTTGCAGCCAACTCAGGCAGATGGAGCCTAAGTTTAACATCACATCAGAAGGACAGAAAACACTCAAAACAGATTAAATAAGCCTTTTATTCATTGGTTTCTTTAAGTGTTTTTGTTATCATAAAAGCTAATTGGCTGCTGCTATTTGCACCTGTTTTTTTTATTGTAACGTTATAATATAAAGTTGATGAACTTAATATGCTTGGTCAGTAACCATGTGAAAAACTGGACATAATTAAGTGAATTCACAGAAACAGAATAACTCAAAGATTTGCAGAAACGCCATTGTGAATTATTCTGAAACTGCACATTCTGGTAATTAGAATGAATGTGAAACAACCATGAAAAATGGCAGAAGAAGGACCACAAAGCAAATCAAATGAATACTGACAAGTACAACAGTGAGTCTGAATTCAGATCAGTCTGAAATATTATCATATTCCATCTTTAAAGCAGATTCTGATTTGTTTGATACACTCGCGTATTTTGGGGACATCATATTAAGATTTCTCTTGCAGGTGTGACTATGAGACAGCCTGCAAGAAGAGTACCTGTTATTCTTATTGAGAAGAATGAGCAAGACTTATTATTTAACATTTGTTTACTGGGAAAGTCCGACTAGGAATGAAGCCAATTTTCAGTGGATGCCCAGGGAGAAACGCTCCAGATGCATGTCTTTGCAATGTGGGAGGAAACTGGAGCACCCAGAGGAAACCTACACAAACACAGGGAGGGCATGCAGACTCTACACAGAAGGAACCCCAGCCGAGAATAGAACCGGATAACCTCTTGCTGTGAGGTGACAACAAAACTGCTGCACCATTGCACCATCCATAGATTGGCCTCACTTAGGCATAATTGATAAACAGGACAAAAACAGCAGAATAACTTCTCAGTGCTGTTGCTCTTGTGAAGCCTGAAAAAATAAGGTTTTACACTGATGTGAAATATTTAAAAAAATGGTTCAAAAGGGGATGCTGCTCACTGCAAACTACTGGAATAGAGTTTTATGCTAGGATGAAGCCAATGATTTACAAGTAATGATTACTGACATTGCTTTCATATACATTCCATTTAGGCCACTGACAGTCATACATATACGCCTACATTTGTGTGTTGTCTTTGCCGTGGCATATGTATGTCACATATATGCATTCCATTACACATTTGTTTGAGTTGTGTATACCTACTTGTGTATTTAGCAGCCATTTTGCTGCTTTGCTGCAGCACTGTTGCTTGGCATTGTGCTTGGTTGTTTGCCTTTCACATGCATGGTCAGAAGATTTGTTTCTGTCCTCTGCTAGAGTTATTTAGCATTCTTAGATCTGCATTTGCTCATGGGCGGCTGCAGTTGTGCAGCGGTTAGCATTGCCGGCTCACAGCAAGGGGTTCTCTGATTCGATCATTGCTGGGGTGCCTTCTGTGTGGAGTCTGCATGTCCTCCCTGTGGGTGTGTGGGTTTCCTCTCGGTGGTCTGGTTTCCTCCCACATCCCAAAGACATGCTGTAGGTGGATTGAACACTCTAAATTGGCCCTAGGCGTGAGTGTGTGCGTGCCTTCTGTGGAAGGTTGGGCGCTGGGCTGGCAACTCAACACCGTAAAAACTCCACTGCCAATCATGAGTGGACAGGTGATCTGCTGTGGCGACCCCTAACTGGGACAAAGAAGAAGAAGATTTGCATTTGCTCATCTGTGGTGTTGCTTGGCTTATGCTTGCACTGCTGACAGACTACTTGGATATGTGTTTATTTACCTGTGTACTGCTATCCTTATTACACTACAACACACTTTTACCGTTCATCATATACATTCAGGTATGATGGATGCACAGTTTGCAATCTAAATATTATAAGAAATAGCATAAGCAACTCAAATGCTACAAGAACGAACTTTTATTTGGGCAAAAAAATTAAGTTCTTTCCTTATCACTAGTCATGGGTATGTTTTGTCCTGCAAAATCTCACATTTCTACAAAAACCTCCCACTTTGGACATTTAAAAATGTGGTAACCCTAGCTGTGAACAGTTCATATGTCCGACTGCAGAAAAATAATTGCCAGAATTATGTATTTTAAATTTGTTTTAACCACAAAAATCCACACTGTTCCAGTAAAACAAGATTAAGGATAATTTAGTATGAGCAAATGGTTCATTTATTTATTTATTTTACTTTTTTTATTATTATTTATTTATTTATTTACAGCTTTGTCCAAGTGAGTTCAGTCAAAAATCTCTTTTCAGTGGAGGTCTGTGGAGAAATGCTCCAACATATTGCAAACATTTTTAAACAGAAATTTAGTAATATATACATACAGACATTAAGTGATATACATCAAGAATTGCACATACATTTGCTAATTAGACTGCATTCATATGAAATAAAGGCAACTATTACAGTAAAAAAAGATACTTATGCATAGTGCTTCTGAAGAGCTGTATTAGTGGGTTTGTTAAATACATAAAAGATCATGTGATCAGTGCTTAGAAATTCAATGGACTAGGAACAAGGAAGGGCAGAAAATGTTAATATTGTAGTTAAGATATGGGGTATTCTGTAGGTTCATAGATAATTATTTATATGAGTATCAAATATTTATTCCAGCTCAGTATATGAGGAATTTCAACCCTGTGATATACCTTAGGGGAAAAGAACCTGTGACTTTCCAATTGAATATTTCCACAGCAGAACATTAACAAGGTGAGCCACTGCGGCAGTCAGAGTAAAGGGAGTGATAAAACACACATACATGTGCAGACTGCAAACTGAACAGTTATAAAACAACAAACAGCCCGCAGGGTATTTGAAATCTGTAACCAGTGTGTATTGACTCAGTAAGTATAACTGCATGAGTACACTGAGCCATACAAGGAGTTCAAATAACAGCAGCAGCTGTACTTTATTTTATATTGGTAGGTGCAACAAGGCTTAGCTCACTTGTACAACAGACTGGCAGATGCTATGGATTTTTTGTCATTTTTGACACTGGAAATGGTGTGCCATTTCACTGTGGTTGTATATGGCCATTTGCAATGTTCTTATAGATTTATAGTTTCATAGTTAAGTACTAGGCTAGTTGACTTTGCGGACCATTTTAAGCCTAGCCAGTTTCCTTGTCTGTGCTTGAAATAACCTATCCCATTTGGTTGTAGATTAGCCATGTGCATCCCATGATCAATAATTATATATTACTCTTAATGAGAATAAATGGGATTATTCCATAGATAATTTAAGGGGATTTGCCCATGGGAGAAAACATTTCGGAGCTGCATCTGTCCATTAGTAGTACAGAGGCCAATCCTGGGGTAAATGTTCTGCTTCCCATCCATAGATCTAAGTTACGGTTGAAAATGGACAGGGATACAGTTTGATTTATCTGGATGTGGAGTCCTCTCCATGGTAGTGATATCCTCTGTGAAATATACCTGTCCATTCAAACTGTTTTGTTGATGTTCTCTGTATCAACTGTCATTCATGCTAGATCCACAGAAAGATGATTTTGAATTATATACTCATTCTTAGCATGTGTGTAGTGTGCCTATTTTTGACCATATCATTCATTGCAAATAGGAATATAGGACAGATAAAGGTTTAAAAGGAAAGCAACCAGAGGGTAAATGCAAGGTGAGCAAATACAGAATGAGGAGAATGGATGGGGGATAGACACTCATATCTCACAACTTCCTAGCTCAACAATGGCAGATTATTCTAGAAATAAATTAGGTTAGAAACAGCTAAACTCTCTTTGCAATGACATTCCCAGGACCAAGCCATTAGCAATGCATGCCAGTGAAACAGCCATAGCAAAGATGACTGAAAAATACATTTCAGAGGAATGGAACACATGATGTCAAGAAAAACACACCCAAAATGGGTTCAAATCCTGCCTTTGGCAATGACATTTTGTAGACCAGTGCATTAGCAAGGCATGTCAAAGAAGCATTCAAAGAAAAGGTGACAGACAAACATTTTTGGGGGCGGGCAGAACACATGAAAGTAAGACATCAAAAAATACACCTAAATCCCTGCCTTTGGCAAGGATATTACCTAGAGATTAGTAGATCAGCAAGCAAACCCACACACAAACTCATAGTGGAAGAGGTCTAAAAAAACACATTTCAGGAAATGTTAGTACAGTATTGAAAACTAAAAGCTAAATACTGCAAATCAACATACTAATCATTAGTGGACTGAAAACCTTCTGTCACTATACTGGCTATGGACACATCACTACATGAGTAAACTGAGCCATGGAATCAATCACATATATGTATTATATTTACAATCCTTCATATTTGCATAGTAAAATATTAGCACATGAGACAGATTATTTTGGAGATTGCTACATGGTAGACCACCATGGATTTGAACTCATGCACGTCTAACCGATATTCTCTATAACACCTCATTATCAAGTGAAGCCATAGATGAAATTAACCCAATGGGGCAGAAGACACACTTTTCAGGTGAATGTTAGGACAGTGTAAGAGGCTGAAAAATAAACACTGGAAAACTATATACAACAATCAGGAGATCCAAACCCTCCCCATACTGTATTGACAATATACATATCACTCCCAGACTACATATATACATACAATATTTACCCATATTTCATGTCTGCATTTTAAGTGATTAGGGCATGATATCTATTGCATGTCAGACTGCTGCAAGGTATACTTCAATGGATATGATCCCCTGCCTGCCTAACTGATATCCTTTCAACTATTGCATAATCAAGTAAAGCCATAGGAGAACTTATAGGGAAGAGGCAAAAACATATTACAAAGAAATGTTAGGACATTATGGAAGACTGAAACCGAACACTGATACACAGCATATAACTATCAGGGGGTTACAAATCTCTAGCTTGTGTAGTGAAAATGTATACATCACTTCATGACTGCAATGCGCCATGGAAGCTGATACAGTAAAATTATTAACTTCAGATTATTTCAGTATTGCTTTTTGATGTGCATTGCTAGTTATCTGAGTTGCATGGTGGATGCTATGATCTTAGCATGTTCAATAGATTTTTCTCTATTTTTGCCATAGGACAAGAGCTGGCATGTCTCTGTGCTAACATATGGACAGCAAGGTTGTTCACTGTCAATTGTCATGCAATGCATAACTACAGGTAGATAGGTGAGGTGCTAAGGACTGAGCAGGATGGAGGGGGGTGAAGAAGACATCAATGGGTATGAACCCATGCCTTTCATGTTACTGTGATCCATAGCAGTGTATTAACAAAGGCAGCCACTGAAGCTGTCTGACTGTAAGGGGTCTTTAAGAAGACATATATCTGGAGTATATGGCACATTTTCATATTAGGCACTGAATAGAGTAAAACAACCATTTGCTTAGTTGTATTGTGAGCAAGTGTGTGTTGTGCTTATATATGGACCAAGCTGAAGGTAGGAAATTGGAGTATAGAACTGAGATATAAAAAGCAAATTCACAGTGGGTAGCACAGAAGGTGAGCTAAGAAGGACTGAGCTAGATGAAAGTGGGTTAGGAGCATATCTCACAACATCATCATTTAGCAATGCTAGAAAACACCATGTTTATATTTTGTTAGACGTGCTAAACTCCATGACAAAGTGCACACACAAATGACAGGAGTGTTCCATTTCAGGAGAAAGAAACACATGACTAGCAAGACAAGATGATTACATCTGTATGACTTTGAAACAGGTATGCTACATAAGGAAGGTGTCAATAAAACACATATCAGGGTAATGGAATGTAGGATTGCAATAAAAGAGAAAGACTTATGAATATGCCTGTGTCGCTTACATTCTTAGAACCAGTGCATTATAAAGGTAGGCCACTGAAGCTCACAAAGAAAAGGCATTAAAACTAAAGAAAAGAAAACATTTCATGGGAATAGCATAGAGTTGTAGAATGAAATGTAATATTGAAAAGCAATATCCCACCCTCAGGGGACTAGAACTCTATGCCCAGTTCACTGAGAACAGACTCATTACATCATGAACATGTTGAACTACACAGGCTTTCATGAGATAAGTACTTACTTGACCATATTTCACCACTGAGTTGCTTTTGTGTACCTATGCTAAGATCATTTGCAAGATTTCCCACAATATTTTATCATTTTTGAAGGAATTTTCTTCATTTTTGCCATAGGATGGAAACTATAATTTCCCTGTAGTTATAAGTGATCAGTGATGTTGCACAATACCAACCATCATGCAACATGCATCCACAGAAAGATTACTTCAATATTTAAGCCCTTTCTGGGCATGTGAATGGTGAGTGTATCTTTTTTTCAAACACCTTTATTGAATTATCACTTTTTTATCAGATTAAAGTTTGGAAATGGGAGCACTGGGCAAAGATGAAAAGGGGTAGCAAGAGCAGTATAAAGCACAAGGTGGGCAACTGAGGAATGAGTGGGTTGTGGGTGTGATGACTGTGCCCTGGCCCAGCAATCAAGGAGCCTCAATCCTCACCACTAACACCAGGGAGGTCATCTCCTAGAAGAGGAAAGGATAACTAATACACACAGTAAAGTACAATTTCCCTTAAGTGCACACAGAGATCACAGTAAGTCTGGGTCTGGCTGCTCCCTTGCTCACCATGTCCATAATAAGACTCCCCACTGGCACAGCTATAGGGTCCAGGTCTCAGCCTAACTGGGCAAGCTAGAACCTCCAGTACCCTGTCTGTCCAACCAGTGCTTTGTGTCCCTGCCCAAGTAGCTGACACAACACACACACACACACACACACACACACACACACACACACACACACACACACACACACACACACACACACACTTTGAGGTAAGTATTTATACACTTTACAGACACTCCTGGGAAAGGCTGACACAGATTCTCCAGCTGTGCCCCTTTACCCAGACTATATGATAGTAATTACTGCCACTACCCAGTTAATAATATCAGCTACTAAAAGGCCCTTAAAAGGGTGTCCAATTATTACTGTGCAATATTAATATCCAATGGTAATGTGACTATACAGTCTAAGGCTTATCAGAGTGGCCTATTACAATAAAAACTATTAATATATAATGTACTCTAAAGCATACTTCATCTCTACACAAAGTAGCCACAGGTAGAAGGTTTAAAAAATATTTAATAATAAATAATTAAAACACAAAACAAAACTACTACACCGCAGTGATATCTAAGAGTTCACAGATCATATAGAAACTTAAAATAATATAGTAGGATAGGTCTGGTTTCAAAGAAAAATACCTAATTAATCTTTACTAGCTTTAACTTATCCTACAAGATATCACAGTGCTAAAAATTAACATGTGAGCATAAATAGAGTGCTGATAAGTTAGATGTCCAGATCAAAATGCTCCCGGTCTCTTGTGAGAAATACAATTTAAAAATTACTAACAAACATGTCTCTAAGACCCTCCCAAAATTACATAATTTTTGACACTTAGGTTTTCCCAGTATTCATATTGCATCATATTAACACCTGGTCTGAGTTCTCAGGCCACAAACTGCATTATTTAGCAATCTAACACCTGCACAGAAACTTACAATAGAAGACATTTCACATGTATATACTAACAGAAACTAAAGCAATAAAGCACCTTCCACATCTAAATTCTAGTCATAAACTTTAGCCTTAAAGCAATGGGCATGAAATCTTCATCCAGCCACCCTCGGGCCAAATTCTAACATGAAAGGATACGACATGCTTCACTGGGCCAGTAGAGTGCAATGTTGTCACATATTTTGCAGTTCCACATTTCACAGTGTTTTCTTACATTTAAAAACACAAGCCTGTATTTTACATTTATTTATACAGTTGATAGAATTAGATATCAAATTCTATTTGACTAGGCTGGCAGCCTTCGCCCTTCTCTCCCCAATCGTCACAGTGGGCGTGCTAGGAACCATACCTTTTAACTGCTTAACTCAGTTATAATGGATGAATTGCAAAACAAAAGTTGAAATTATTTAATTAACAAAACCCTCAATGTTATGTCAGAATTTTATTCGTTTTTTTATGATGAATTATTATGGCCAATCACTGTGTACATTAATTTATCACCACCATCAACCCCCTTCTTCCCCAATTTCTACTTGGGGTTGGGATGTCGTGTCAACTGTTGCCATCTCTTTCAAATCAATGCCACCCTCCTACCTTTTTCAACTGTCATACCTGACTGTTGCAGGTTTTCTTACACACAATCCATCCACCTCTTTGTTGGATTTCCTTGTTTCCACTTGACTTATTCTGCTGCCCCAGATATTCTTCACCATATTGTCTTCTGCACATATACCAGAACCACCATAGTCTCTTTGACCTTCTGTGCAATTGGAGCCACTTTGGCTTCTGCTCTGATGTCCTCATTTCTTCATCTGTTTCACAGTGTGCATCCTCCTACCACCTGTCTCAGGCGCTTCATCTCCTTCTCCTCTAGCTTCCTCAGCTGCTCAGTCTTTATTGCCCAGTTTTCTGCACCGTACAGTAGTACTGGTCTCACCACTATTTTGTACACCTTAGTATCATAGACTACCCCTAATAGTCTGTGCCAGTTGGCTGCAGCCTCTATGATTCTAGCCTTGATCTCCTCATTAAAACTTCCATTCTCCACACCCACCCTTCCCAGATAACTGAAGCTGTTAACTTGTTCCACTATTTTCCCTTCTGTCTCAATTGTCAGCTTCTTCTGATTTCTTCATTTGTTGACATTACAACTGTCTTATCTCTAATCAGTTTCATCTGGTGTGCCTTCCACTTTGCATTTTATTCCCCATCGTTTGCTTAAGTTCTTGCTCAGAGTCTGTCTGTATTGCCACATCTTCTGCATGCAGCAACTCTGTTGTTCTGTCCCCTCTGACCTGTTTGCTAATGTAGTCCAACACCAGTATGAACAAAACTGGGCTAAGAGCTGAGCCCTGATGCACACCCACTCCCACTGGGAACTGAACAATGTTCATTCATATTTGAGTCATTTGTTCCTTGTACATAGCCTCTACTAATTCTACCAATGTTTCTGGGACTTTGAACAACTACGGGACTGCCTAAATCAGCTTTCTTGGGACCTTTTCATATGCTTTCTGCTTGTCTAGAAATGCCCAGTTTGACTCTTTCCTCGTCTCTAGCTTCTCCTCAACTATCCATCTCACTGCAACACTGGGTCAGTTGTACTGCATCCTGATATGAATCCAAACTGCTCATCTCACACCTTACTTTCTACTACACTGCATATTTGTTTATCAATCACCATCTCCAGAATTTTCATGCAGTGTGACAGGGGTTTGACCCCTCTGTACTGCCCAAAGTTGTGAATTTCCCCTTTGTTCTTGAACACTGGCACTAGTATGTTTATTCTGCAGTCATCTGGGATACTTCTTTCTCTAAATACTGCTATGAGTGCCCCAAAGGAGCTGTTTCTCCTCCATCTCATCCAACATCTTTATCATGTCTGCTGTGACCTCAGTTGAGCCTGCTGCTTTCCCTGACATCATGTTCCTTAGTGCTGCTATTACTTCTTCGGGGGGGGGGGCTCCTCCTCTTCTTTTATCATAGGCTGTAATTGGGGCAGTACAGCTTCTGTGTACTTCTCTTCAAGTCAGAATCTGTTGGAAGCACTCTTTTCATCTACCTTTCTGGTCCTGTGGATTGTTGAGCAAACTGTTACTGGCATCTTTTATGAAAGGTGTCTGACTATCTTCTTTATCTTAAAGTCTTTGCCTTAAACTTGAGAGAGTTTCTTTCTGCCATCTACAAAGTCACTTTCCTGAAGCTGGTAGAGTGCTTCTGATGCCTTGTTCTTTGCTATTGCAACTCATCTCTTAGCCTCATTGTTAGGCAGCTAGTATACCTTCTTATCCTGGTCTGTCTTTTCTGTCTCCCACTTTTTCCTACATTTCTTCTTTCTTTAAATGACTTCTATTACCTAGACTTCTGCATTCCACCACCAGCTTTTCTTATGTACCTTATTTCTATACCTGGTTCAGCAGCACATCTGTCCTGTAGTCCTCGCACATGCTGTTTCGAGGCCCTACCATTCTTTTTCAACTACACCTATTTCCTCTTATTTATTTATTTATTTATTTATTTATTTATTTATTTATTTAACATTTGTTGACTGGGAAAGTCCGACTAGGACAGAGTCTATTTTCAGTGGAGGCCCGGGGAGAAATTCTCCAGATGCATGCCTTTAGAATGTATGTCTCTTCTTTGTGAGGTGCTAGAGACTTGAGTAATTCCTTGAACTCTTATGCTTTCTCTCCAGTCAACCGTCTGGTCTTCAGCCTAGTCTTTATTGACCATCAAGTCTTCTCTGAAGACTGCTTGCAGCTGATTGTGGCAACCAGTGATTTATGCTGTGGGCCAGCTGTTCCACTGGAGATGACTTTGCAATCATTGATTTTCCACCACTGCCATTTCCTTACTAGGAGAAAGTCTACCTGAGTTACACGTTGGCCACTCTTGTATATGATCTTGTGAATATCTGTCTTGCTAAACCATGTGTTGTTTTTTTCCTTTACTAGGAAAGGCTCACCCAGACTCTGCTACACTTTGCTGTGAAGGAAAGGTAAGTTTGATTTTTATTTGCTGTATTTTGTATTACTTTATTGCCTTTTTATATTTTGAATACTGTGATTTGTTTTCTTTACCTTGTGTTTTACTTTTGTAGTCTGCTTTTAACTGCATATTAAAACTTCAAAAGGGACCACGGCTCTGTCTCTTGTGAGCCAGGCAGAAATGTTTTCTCACCCGCCCACCCTGTTACTATTCTGTTCTTAAATACCACTGTCTTTCTAGTTGCCTGCCGCTTATGTTAATTTGACCATATATCTTATTTCCTCTCTGCTTTCACTGGCTTGTGTGAGTAAGCACAAAATTATTTTGTGAAATCACTCACTTTCAACTATTTAAATTTATTGGCCATCCTACTGCATTCCATAGTACCAGAATACAAAAGTGACCATCCCCTTTCAATCTATCTTGCTGTTTTCAAAATAGTGACTCCCCACTAAAACTTAACTTTTAGACAGGTAAAACTTAAGGTTACCTACTTTCACATCTAACTTCTCTAGTGCACACTGCAGTGTTTAGGATAAACATTTTTTTTTCAACTTGCCTTTAAGCATCCCTGTAACTAGCACTTGCTCTAATACCTGCTGGAAAGCACTAGGAAGCCTTAAATTCATACAAGCACTCAGCTCTCATTGTTAATAAGGAGAAATTAATCATAGGCACTAAACAGCCTATAATTGTAAAGTACCTTGCTAAGTTAAGGGAAAACAGTTCCAGTACTTTACAAAAAAAGCACCAAACCAGGCATGTCCAAGGGTCAGCTTCCGGTGATTTCTCCTGTCCACCTGGCGAATCTGGGCATACTGTGGCAATGCAGCAATTGTCTCATGTACACAGACAACCCTCTCCTCCTACCACCCAGCACTACAACCTGTGAGAGATGCACTTTCATAGCCAAACTGGAAGCAAAGCTCTCTCTACCCAAGATTGTGCTAGACAGTCAAGAGGAGAAGGTTAACAGCCACACTACACCTCAAGCAACACATAGCCCTTCTAAACCCACACCACCAACACCCACATATAGCAACACTAACTCCACATATGCGGAGGCCCTTAACTGTAACCTGCCCAAGCAACAAGGACCTCCGAAGCTGAAATGCAAACAAACACCAATCACAACTAAAGTGTCACATAGCTCACAACATCAGTGTGCCACCCAGCAACAGCCCCTAAGGCAAGAAAATGTATCTAATACTTTAGTCATAGGTGACTCTATAGTCAGGCACACTGATGTCCCACTCACCAGGTCTAACAAGGAGAAAATTACAGTCAGCTGCCTGTTGGGTGCCAGGATCCACCACATAACACTTGCACTCAAGTCACTCCACAACAAGTACAAATATGACTCTGTCATTGTCCATGTTGGAGTGAATGACTTGAGACGTACCTCCCTGGACTACATGAAAAGAGACATGAAAGAGCTCTCAGATCATGTGGCCCAGGCAGATATGACCCTAGCCCTGAGTAGCATCCTGCCTTCACCCAGAATGATACCACAATATAAAGAGAAAATGACTGACTTCAACAATTGGCTAAGCTTCTGATGTCATTCAAAGCAGATCCAGTATCAGTTTGCCTGGGATGACATGATCGACAGACCACGATGCTTTGCCAGAGATGGTCTGCACCTGTTGCCCCTGGGATTCAGGTTACTGGCTAAGGCTCTTGCCACTCCTATAGTGCCTTTTTTAGGCAAAGTTCAAAGGACAAAACCACCACCATAACAGGTACAAGCATGCAAAATCTGAAGGTAATGCTACTCAATGCTAGAAGTCTAAACCTCAAAATGCACTCTCTCAAGGCACTCCTAAAAATGGAGAAAATCCATATCTGTGCAGTAACTGAGACCTGGTTCAAGGCTCCAGAGAGCACCCCTGCAATACCAGGCTACAACTCTTACCACACTTTTCAGCCACCAAACCAGGATCGAAACACTAAAGGTAGAGGAGTGTCCATATTCACCAAGGATATTCACACCACCAGGCTAGTTGCCCAACACAATGCGTCTGAAATTCTCCGGGTGCAACTAACACTAGGCAAGACTGCAATCCAAATTGTAGCTTGCTACAGATCCCCTACCATGCCCCAAGGTTCTCACTACATCTTGCTAAACATACTGGAAAATATTAAGATACAACCAAACACCCTAATATTGGGTGACTTCAACTACCCTGCCATTAACTGGGAAAACTACTCATGTACCAACACCTTTGCCAACGGTTCTTGGAATTCATAAATTCCAGCGCCCTGGATGTACTAATCCATTGTAGCACCAGGGTCCAATATCCTAGACCTGGTCATTATCAACATGGGAAATTGATGCTCCACACCTATGGTCACCCCCTCGTTGGTCAGGTCAGACCATAAGCTAATCACCCTTAACATCCACATCCCACCTCCACTCCCCCAGTAAGAAAACCTCCATAAAAAACTTTTCCAAAGCCAACATCATGCTACTCAAGGCAGAAGTGACAAACTTCATGACACCCATGCAGATGGGAATTGAAAGTTCAACTGCTGAGTCCTACACTAAGGCACTGTACGAGCACGTCCACTCATGCATGAATTGTGCCATCCCAAATAGAGCCAAGATGCTCTCCTCTAAAAAAATGAAGCCAATCTGGTGGTCCCATGCCATAAACAAACTTTACAACAAAAGGAAGAAACTGTTGCAGAAAAGAGGAAAATCCCAGGATACAAAAAAGTCACTAAGAAGCTGAGATCCCTCATAAAATCCTCCAAAGCTAGTTACGAAAATAAAATTGCCAAAGATTCCAAAGACAACTACAAGGCATTCTATAACATTGTCATGAATCTAAATGGCAATGCTCAGATCTGCTCTGAGCTACAACAGAATGGCATTAAATATACTGATCCCAAGGATATTGCCAATATCCTGTCAGATCGATTCAGTGCCAACTTCACCCCCCTCTCACCCCCTAAATGGCCCATCTCAATACCAGAAGACTGCCAAATTCCAGTAATAACGTCCACACAGATAAAAAACGCACACTCCAAAGTTAAGAATACAGCATCCATGGGACCAGATGACATCCAGGGCTGTGTACTACATGAACTACAAAGTGAACTGGCACCTCACCTAAGTGTCATGTTTAATCATAGCCTCACCTCAGGCTTCATGATGCACAGCTACAGTTATCCCACTCCACAAGGGGGGATTCACCTTGGATCCTGGGAACTACTGCCCCATCAGTCTGATGAGCCTGTTCTGCAAGGCCTTGGAACGTATTATTATGGAACTTATAAACAAAGACATTGGCAACCTTCAGATATTGGACCCCACCAAGTTTGGGTTCGTGAAGGGCTGATCTTGTCTCCTGAACCTGATTGACTTCTTCAAATCAGTCTCCAGAGCCATGGATGAGGATAAGGCAGTCTACACAGCCTATCTGTACCTCACCAAGGCCTTTGACACCATTCCCCACTCTGGAATCATAGATAAACTTACTAAGCTGGGCATTAATCCCTACGTCACTTGATGGGTTGCCAACTGGCTTACTGACAGAACCCACACTGTAAAAGTAGCTGACTCCAAATCCAGCTCCAGACATGTGACAAGTGGAGTATCTCAGGGTTCAGTCCTGGGACCACTCTTGTTTGGCATCTACTTCTCTGAAGTACAGGCCAATACTAAGGAACTCTGGCTAACAAAGTTCGCAGATGACTGCAAACTGGGAGCCATTATTGAATCTCCAAATTATGTGGATACTCTACAAAAGGGCCTTACAGAAACAGATGCTTGGTGCCAGAGCCATGATTTCAAGCTCAATGCCAAGAAATGTATAGTTATCCCCTTTGGGAAAAAGCATGTACCCGTGAATTACCACAAAACACTGAAAGTGTGATAAGAGACTTAGGGACACAGGTGGACAGTGGTCTCACCTTCAATAACTACATCGCCACAACAGTCAGGAAATCCTTCTATGTGGCACACCTCATCACTAAGGGCTTTTCATCCAGAAAAAAGGAGGTCATTGTCCCACTGTACTCATCCCTCATTAGACCCATTATAGAATACAACACTTCATTTGGTATGTACCTCTCAAGACACCTGCAACAACTGGAAAGGGTGCAGAAATACCTCACTAAAAGAATCACAGGCCTAAAGCAGATGCCCTATGCTGACTCCTTAAAAAACTCCAGCTATACTCTGTCACATATCATCTACTCAGAGGTGATCTCTGCTTAACATACAAGACCATGTCAAACCCAGAGCTGTTGGACATGCTGCACTTAAAGAAATCCCAATCCCTCAGAGCCACACACTCCAGGGATCTAAACCTTGTCATCAAAATAAACAAAACATGCTGGAAGGATAGGTTCCTGACCCAGAGACTCCCCAGACTCTGGAATAGACTGCCCATACATGTCAAGCAGAGCACCTCTTTGGCCCTCTTCAAAAGAAACCTTGATGATTGGATGGGAGAAAAGAAATTCACCCTGGGGATCATGTCAGTCACCCAGCTAGACAGGGGTCCAGGAAGTAAATAGTGTGGGAAGAAATAGCCAGGGAATTGTTATGGCTAGACTTGTATAGGCCCTAGGGCCGATAGCCTAGTACCAACCTATGAACCTATGAACCATCAAGCCATTTTCCAGACAGAAGTCCAGAATGACCACTCATTTTTACTCCTGTTGCCCCACCAATTTGGATCCAGACAGTCCTCATATACTGATATGTCTGTTCTGATATGAGTGTTCAGGTCACCCATTATCCACACCAGTTCACATTGTCCTACTTTAAATAGTAGATCCTGCAACTTGATGTTGGAATGCACTCTTTTCCTCACTATCACAGCCCTGCTGTGGGGCATTGGCTGAGATTATGAACAGTTTCCTATCCTTACACTGGAGTCTGATTGCCATTTTGGACCCTCTCCCTCACCACAATTTCCACACAATTCCTAATCCATACTCTTCCTGAGTAGTAGACTCTATATCCAAAGTCATGTGGCTTTGCAGCACTGTCTTTTCATCTTGTCTCCTGGATACATATGATGTCCAGCCTCCAATTTACCATAATGTCATCCATTTTCAAGCTTCACCTTTTCAGTAAACCTACAGTGAGAGTACCAGTTCTTAGTTCATGTCTGGAGGTAGCTTGGTTTTATGGGCAGCTTTTGCTCAACAGAATTATCCCAGTTAACCCAAGCTGAGCAACTGGTTACCAGCCAGTCAGTAGCTTATTGACCCAGGGCAGCTGGGCTTTATGACAATAGGGCACATACACCACTTCCACTGTTACCATAGGTCCCTGGCATAGGTTCATAGGTGTGTACTAGGTTAATGGCCCTGGAGCCTATATAAGCCTAGCCCAAGAAGATTCTCTGGCATCATGCCGCCCAACGTTAGTTTCCAGTGCCCCTGTCAAGCAAGGCCACTGAAGTGATCCCTGGGATGAACTTCCTATTGCCCATCCACTCATCAATATTTCTCTTAAAGAGGGCCTGTAAAGTGCTCTGCTTGACATGAATGGGAAGTTTGTTCCAGAGTATGGGAAGTCTCTGGATTAGAAACCTGCCCCTTCAGCATGTTTTGTTTATTGTGGTAAGGTTTAGGTCCCTGGAGTGTGTGGCACGGAGGGATGGGATTTCTTTAGGTGTAGCATATCTAGCAGCTCTGGGTCAAACATGGCATAAGCTGAAGTAAGCCAAGTCCAAAACCCACTTATCAGTGGCAAATACCATACCCAACACAACCAGATCAGCTAAAGCCATATTTTACACCTTTAAGTAGATTGCTTTGGCATGGTGTGTGGTCTGTGATCTATGCTGTCCTATCCTGAGCATACTGCTGATCACAGTCATGCCCAAAGGAGTTGGCCTATACAATTCTTCCCTCTTATAGGCATGATTTACAGTTTATGCTGCTGCCCACAACTCCATTCTTGGCTGAGTTTGAAGTGAAATGCCCAACATCTTTTTGGGATGTAGAAAGAACCCCACAGAGTCACAAGAAGAATGTGCAAATGCCATAAGGCATTGGTCAGAGGTCAGGATCAAACCTTGTACCTTGTGTGTGGGAGACAAAGACCTTAACCATTATGGTAGTAATTGTGTACATTAATGTAAGGTCTGTAAAGTTAAGAGGTATGGGTGGGAGGATTTTTTTGTGGGACGTGCCTTTTTATTTTTTCATTAAGAAGTGAAAGTTGGAGAAGGAAATCAGGGAAGTAAGAGGTGGGTGAGGGGGGAATGAAAGTCATAGAAGAAGACAGACATGACTGACAGGATATGGTTAACATAATGAAGGTGGGGGAACGTAATGGTGAAGGAGACTAGACAAAAAGGGGGCAGATAATGGCAAGGGGGGATTACATGACAAAAAGGGCTGATTATGCATAGAAAAGGGGAGGAGCACAAGATTTTGGACAGAATTGGGTTTTTGTTGATGCAGTCTCTGCCAGCTTTGACACAGTGAGGGATTAATCCTCTCACTGGGAGCCATCACCACTGGGTTCTGCTTCAGAAGATGGAGTCAGCACTGGGCAGAAACAGGACCCATGAGTTGCTGGTGCGTCATCCCTGTACGGCTGAAGCAGGCATCAGACTTATTGTCCAGTAGGTATCTCCTCTGCCAACTCCTAATGGATGACAAATGTGCCACCTCCACTTGCACAGCTACTGGAGGGTACCAGTGTACCAGCTTCTAGTACAGGGCTCTCCTGAGAAGGGTTGCGCAGATAGGGATAGAGTTGTGCAGGCAGTCTGTCAAGCTGGGATCCAGATGAGTTGGGTGCCTCTGGTGGTGATGGTGCTCATGCTGCTGCTGCTGTCACCTGTTGGGAGACAACAGGCCATTCCAGTATGGTTGGCTCAGGTTGCTGTGCTCCTGCATATAATAGTAACAGGAATAGAGAGGCATAAACAAAAAGAACAAAAGAGGAAGGATAGTGGAAAAGAATGTGGTAGAAGTGACATACAAAAACAATGGCATTGCATTCTTAACTTTGTGCATTTTCATAATACAGTGAGGGAAAATAAGCTTTTAATAGTAGGACATACACAGTTATATCTTCAAACCTTTTGTCTTTTTAATTATCTAGCAGCTTATACCAAAAACCATCATCATGTGCAGTCTGAAATAACAGCATGATAACTGCAGGAGAGATTTATCAGGACAGAATATCTGCACTTGTGTCCAGTGATGCTGTTGCAGTTTTGACAATAATACAAATGTAGATATGCATGAGAAACATGCTGGACACAAAATAAAAATGTCAAGCACAGGTTATGCACATTGGACAGATATCTGAAGCGTATATTGTGAAGTTCCCAGTCAGGTAATAATTTTAGCTGAGACATATGCAGACCTTGCAGTAGTGCATTGATATTACTGGGATTACACATAAAATTATGCCATGACAACAGCAGAGATTTTTGGAGGGGTGGGGGTGAACTCAACCTACAGGCCCCCTAACAATGTCAGTGCACATAGACTTAACACAATGATCTTCTTCTCTCCCTGTAAAGGGAATGGCATACAGAAACTAACATCAAATAGTAATACCAATTCCAGTAAGGTAAGCCAGTGCTGACAGATACAGTCTTGGTGTATAAATGTTATATGCCATTCATTTTAATTGCTACAATTCTCCCTAACATATACGTCCTTTTTGAGCATGTGTGTGTTGTGTGTATCTAATATTTGATCAGAATAAAGGTTGGAAAAGGGAGTGTAGAACAGAAAAGAAAAGGGGAAGCAAGCAGGGTGTAGTGCACAAGGTGAGTAACTGAGGAATGAGGATGGCAGTGCTATTATTTGCACAACAGCATCTATACTTTCTATGGCGCTCTCTTGGGTGCTCTAGTCTGTTCCTCTGCATCTCCCTGTTTCTGTCAATATCAGCAAATGCTGAAAATAAAAAGGAACATCAGAATGCAAATAGGATAGTGGCATGCATGGCAGATTATTTGTTTAGATAAAAAGATAGCAAATTTCCAGTAATGAGATGGTGATCATGCTTTAACTTCAGCTTCACATCAGCCATGGAGGTCAGGCTTATAGCGACTTTGGTCACTACTGCAAGGTCTTAGTGGTGGGAGCATTTTTATCCCATGGGTGGTAAGACAATAGCATGGGTTAAAGCCTTGACCAAACTATTCCAGGCATTAGCCTTATGCCGTGATCAGGTATGGATTACCTGCAGGAGCCTGCAGCTGTGCTGTTTATGGAGGATGTCTATAAAAATCTTGGACTTTTCCTCACACTGCCTCTGTGCTCTGAAAGGACCACTACCCTCACTTCCTCCAGGCATAACTGTCTCACCTTCAAAGATCTCAGGAAATGACAGACAATTGGTACCCAAACCAGTTTTTGCATGTCCCATCCTTTGCACAGTGAAGGGGACTGAAGGCAATCTCCTTTGCACAATGAATTCCAATATAATAAAACATATGTACTGCATTACTATGGCTCCAATCAAACTTTAAGGTGTGAAACATGGCAGTCCTCCGTCCATCTTTTTGTTACGGAGAATATATGCAAAACAGCAACTTCCATCTTCACATGGTTAATTATAGAATGGCAATTTACACCTAACAGTTCATCTATAGACTCTGGATCACCACTTCTCATAATGTTGAACAGATAAGCAATGTGGGTAATACTTACAAGCAGCTTATCAACAAGTTTAACTAGGAAGCTCACAGCTATGTTAATATGTTCATTTGATGAAATCATATTATTCACTGTAATTTATTATGGATAAATTACTCTTGCTCTAAGTCCAGGAAGTCTCTCTCTCTCTCTCTCTCTCTCTCTCTCTCTCTCTCTCTCATTGTCTCAAATAGACAGTAAAGCTTCCTGGAGCTTCACACCCAAAGCATGGTATTTGGATTGCTCTTATCAGAGCTTCAGATTCAAGCCGCCCTGGCAGTGTTTACTTTACTGTGGACTGCTTCTGCCAGATTTATTTTGATAGTTTTTCCAGCCACTGCAATTTGCTTCTGCAGGAGGAATTATTTCCTGTTTGACATAATTTTTTTTTACCTTTCAGCCTGTCAGAGTACTAAGGTATGTGTCTACATGTGCGCGTGTCTGTGTGGTGTTTGTATACATGTTGTTGTGTCTTTCGGCTTTTCCTGGTTAGGGGTCGCCGCAGCAGAACTCCGGTTCGCTAATGATTGGCAGTTGATTTTTACGTGCCGAGTTGCCAGCCCAGACGCACAACCTTCAATGAAGGTACGCCCATTCACGCATGTCTCCACGCAGAAGACACTCTAGCTGAGAATCAAACAGGATGTCTTACTGTGAGGCGACAACGCTACCGCATAACCACTATATATATATATATATATATATATATATATATATATATATATATATATATATATATATATATATATATATATTTACACACACACACACACACACATATATATATATATATATATATATATATATATATATATATATATGTGTGTGTGTGGATTCACTTCAGAATATCGAAGGTTTGAAACTTCGAATGTCATATGGTTGAGACCATATGATTAAAGTTTCAAAACTTCGAAATTCTGAAATAAATAGAAAAACAAAACAAAACCATGTTCCTCAATGTTTTCCCCCCACAGCCCATGCTATTTGAATATACCAACTCCAAGATCACACTACAGTGAGGAAAAGGGAAAATCTTCCATTCCGTGCTGTATGGAGATCTCAGTTCAGAACATTCAAAGTTTTAGAACTTCACTCATATGGTCTTGACCATATGACATTCGAAGTTTTAAACCTTCGATATTCTGAAGGGAACCCATAGATATATATATATATATATATATATATATATATATATATATATATACAGATAGATAGCTATATATATATATATATATATATATATATATATATATATATATATATATATTGATATAGATACATAGATAGATATGTGTTTGTGTATGTAAATAATTAACTCTTGCATCTCAAAGTATCTCACTCTATCCTCCTCCTCCTCCTTCTATCCTTCTATCCCAGCTCTCCAGTATCGGCCTAGCTCCCCATTCACTTAATTGGTTCAAAAGCTACCTTTCTAACAGAGAGCATGCTGTTAAATGGCAGTATACCATTTCCCCTTACCTTCACAATCCTGTAAGTCTCAATACTAGGACCTCTGCTGTTTACATTTTTATTAACAATCTCCACCAAGCTATCCAACAGGGCTCCCTTGTCCATTACGCAGATGACTCCACTATAGTCTGCTCTGCTCACAACCCTAATATACTAAACCAAATTACCCAAGCTGCATTTTCTACTGTAAAAACATGGCTTCACAATATTCACCTTTCACTTAATCCTAAAAAAAAAACTTATGATCTTTACACCCAAGAGAAATACACCCATTAATAAAGCTGACTTTGAAATATTCTCTTTTATCTCCACCAGAATTGAGCTAGTAACCCACACTAAACTATTAGGAGTAATTATTGATGGAAACCTCAAATTCAGTCTTCATCTTCAAAACAATATAAGCAAGATCTACAAAAAACTAGAGCTACTCTACAGACATAAGACGTTCCTCTCCCTCCCTTCTAAACAAGCATTAGCACTACCCTACCTTCTGCCTTATTAACAACATGCAGTCTTCCCAGAAAACTAAACTAGAAACATGTTATAGTAAGATTTCTAAATTTGCCACAGATACTCACCATTCCACTCATCACTGTACCACCCTAAAACAATTGCAATGGCTTGAACTCCCTGACTACTTACTTCTCCTTCAACTCACAACCACTCAAACTGATACATAAGCCTCATGGCTGTCCTGCACTCAGTCCCCTACTTACCTTATATAATCCTGTTTGGCCTCTTCGATCAGAACACCAATTTCTTCTCCAAATACACAAACCCAAACTACCTGCAGGGCAAATTCTATTGTCCTGGACAATTTCTAAAATATGGAATAACCTGTCAGCATCTATCTGCTCACAACCAAACCCCACTAACTACAAAAATGCAGTGCATAATCATCGCTTCTCTAAATGGATGTGTAACTGTTCAGTTCCTACCTCTGCCGTAACTTAAACAAAAATCACTATTTTAAACCTAAACCTGTCTATATCCAACTTTTCCTCCTAACTCGTTTTATCTTAAATTCTTAACAAACTGCTAACATATTTCCTCTCCTGATTTTTAACCACCTCCTTCTCTCTTTTCTCGCTGCTCCTCCTCATTTCCACTTTGCTTTTACTTTACTAATCTGGTTTCGCTTCCATCTTTCTACTCTCCTTCAGCCTGGACTTACCCACCTCATACCCCCTCTTTTGTTTTCTCCTTCATTTATTTCTTTACACTCATACCATTATTATCTCATATCTATATGCCTCTCTGGCTCACATTCTTATGTCTCTACTGCTTGACCTAAGTAATGCCTCTAATCTTATACCTTTGCCTTTCTGCACATAACTGTTTAATTCATAGACCATAGTATTACACATTGTATTATTTTTAAGCTGTTATTGTACCTTTCTACTATTATGTCTACTCTTATGTTTATACATTGTTTATTGACTCATATTTCTTTCTATGCAACTTCATTAAAGTTTTTGTAATTTATGTATTACGTTCTACAACTAGAGTTTTTCTCCCCAGGCCTCCACTGAAAATGGGCTAGGTTGGCCCAGTGGACTTTCCCTGTAAACAAATGTTAATAAATAATTAAAAAAGTAGTTACTGAGTAAAGGAGGGAACCATTTGTTGCAAACAGGAGCATCATCATATGTACCATGTTTTTTGGATATGATCCTTGGTTCCTTTGTTTTATTGACTGAGTGTGTTATATCATTTGACAATGATTAAGATGGGCAGCATGAAGTTTATGGGTTTAATGCTAAAAAATGCATTTTTACTTTATTTATTTTTTTTGCAGGCAGGTGTGAAAATGCACTGTGTTAGCCTACAAAAGTTTGCCTGATACTTAGTGCAGATGAGTAATCTATGAGCTGTTAATGAGCTGCTTCGTGTGGTGCAAGGTTTGATTCCCACAGCATTTGTTTATCTAGTGAACGAGTCAGACCAAGTCAATTCACCAGATAGTGTTCCTTGGATGCCCTGAAAAGAGACAAATGTGTCTATTAGGCTGTTCTAAGCTGTTAGCATAATTAATGGGTTGCCAAATTCATTTTCAATAACTGTGAGTTTCAAAGGAAGAGGCATTTACTGTTGCTCATTCCAAGTCTGTTTTCAATGTGCGCATTTGTTTTATTCATCAAATGGCTTTCATTGTTTCTGCTACAAAAAGTTTCAAATTAAATCCATGTTTCTGTGATTCTTGTAAAAGTAAGATAATAAATAGTATGCATAATGGCATTTCTGAACAGTGTTTTATGGTAATTTGGGAAAGACAGACAAGTATTGGGAATTGGTATGGCTGTGGGATGGGGCCCTGAGTCCATCACCCTGCCTAGGGCCTCATTTGACCATGAACCATCTCTGGTGATCTCCTCCATTTTAAACCATATCTCATTCACTGCACAGATGTCTACACCATCCAGGGTGATAAGAGCTTGTAGGAAGTGAAGTTTATTGTTTAGGCTCCTAGCATTGACCAGTAGCACCTTCCTATTTTTCTTTGCTTGCATTGTTATGTTGATAAGTTTATCAAGTTGGCATTGGCTAAAAAAAGAGCTATGGGGTTGGACAATGTTTTTACCAATGATCAAAGCTCTAGAGGGGACAGATGCAGGCCATCCCTGATGAAGCTGTGTGTTCCATCAATCATATCCTCCCATGCTGCCAAATATTGAAGCCCCTCTGCATGACCCCAAAAACTAATCAAATATTTCATTCAAGTATTTTTTGCTTGTATTACTATATCATCCTTAGAAAAAGTAGAATGCTGCTGAATGCTAGGATCACACCTGCCTAGGATAATAGTCAGAGAGCTCCATCATGTTCTGTTCATATAATCCAGTGAGGTACATCTCAAGTCAATGACACCCACATGATGGAGAACACAACGTCATATAGAAGTGATGTTTATCATGTTTGGTCATCATGCAAATTGAGCAATTCAGAAACAACAGTAAAATGAGCCCTGATTAGCATAATCATTGTGTCGAGTGGGAGTAATCTGTATATCTATGCAACTGGACCCACAGATAATCATTGCGCTATGTAAGATGCACTTTTGTTCAAATCCTGTTTACCACAAGGATTTGGTGCTACAGAGGAGTATCTGTTTACATGAGGTGTGTGGTAATTTTTACACTTACTACTTTGTACAGGTATTTTGTATGCTATTTACTGTGTGCTGTCAGTTTTTAGTGTAGCTACATATACTGGCCACAGCTCACTGAAGGGGTACATGGTAACTGTACTGGCCATGGTAGCATGCAGGCAGGTTATAGTAGGTTGTAGCAACATAGGTGTGCCATACACCAGTATAATGGTGTATACCTTAAACATACGTGATTACAATACAGCTTTTACAAAGGCTGCGGCTAATGAGCATATGCTGATTAAGTTACGTACATGTTAAATTGCAATCATGTGCTGGTATTATGAGGGGGGTGGGGGTACTGTGCTTAAGTCACAAATAATGCCTCACAGTAATGTAAAGATTGTTTTGTGGATACATGTATGTTAGTGTCAGGCCCTAATACTTTAACCCCTGTCATGCTAGTTCTGACACTTCCCATAAAACCACTTTTTCTTTTTATACACCTCAGCACTTCCACTTGCACACTTCCCTGTGATATACATACACTCCTGTACTCCCTTCCTCATCCATGTAAATGATGAAAACTACACCCTGCCCTTTGTACATTGTTGCTTGGCTTGCCAATATCTGTTGCACAGTGTGGCTATCTTATGCATGGGTAAGCACAGTTTGGTATTTTTGTCTGCATTCTTTTTACTTTATGTATCTGCTTAGCTATTGTGTAGTTATGCACAACCTTCTCCACCTGTTCAAATTATGAAAATTGTGCCCTGCCCTTTGTACATTGTTATGTGCCCATTCCTTGTAACCTCTAACACTGGTCACTGCCTTACACTGCCTGAAGAAGAGCATCCTGCAGTGTACAAATCAAAAGCAGGTGCAGTGCCACTGCATGAAACATTTCTGAATTACTACGCCATGATTGTTTGCCATATTATCATACCAGTCATGTTATTTCTGCTAGCTGTGTCACAAACCAGAGTTTTCTGAATTGCACTCACCCTATGGGTGGCCGCATATTACCCAAATTTACTCACTGCGGTATGGCAAGGTTTTATGAATTAATTTATGCAAATCCGTGATCGTAACAGTTTTCTTTAGAGTAAAGAAGTGAATTTTTCATGCTGCATTTTAAGTAAGCCCTTTTAATTTTCATTTCCCTGGTTTGCTAACTTTTTAGAACATCAAAAATTAAAACAGCAATGTAAATAATAATAATTTCAATTGGAAATTGAAATAAGAGCAATAGTAGAGCATTTGCAAATATAATAAAGATAAAACAAGCAAAAAAGGTGATTTAGTATATCGAGAAATCTTCAGGTGTATGACTAAAATGCACCTGCAATTAGAATTTACATGAATATCTGTTGGGGAAACATTACTTTGATGATGCTGATATGTAGTTCTATTTGGTGAAATAAGCTTTCCAGACTTAAGGTCTGTTGCAGTTAGCTGTGACATTATTTTGTTTCTGTTCTGATTTATTTCAAAACCTTTTAATTTACACTGACAGGTTTAAATTGCTTTTTCAGCCTATTCAAAAACAAATTAGCATTATTAGTCTTAAGACATCTTTTAAATTTGAGCCACAGTGTGTCTTCTTTCTTTTTATGAGTGTTGTATTCTCTTTTTATAGAAGACAGGCTGCATGAACTGAACATGTCATAGACACTACTTCATTTATTATACATTATTATTACAAATTTTTATTTGTAATTATTTTTCATTTACAAAAACATAATCATGAACCCTCAGTGTATCTCATACATTGATGCCCAAATACTTAATGGCGCATATTTAAAATCAGTCATGTGCTATACTTTCACAGAAGGCCTTGCAGGGTCTCAGTAAGCTTCAACAACTGTCTGATGTTAAATTGCATATTGTCTGCCTGTTGCTTCCTATGAAAGCAATTGAGACTTCCATCCTGTGCACCTGCTGCCTGATGTTTCTAATATGTCTAGTGTGGTTATGTAAGGTGCAATAAGAATACAAATAAAAGGCAAGAAAGGAAGCAGGTTTTATTTAATTTACTGCAAGGTATCTGTCTGTGAAATTCACTAACTGGAACAATTTTTTCATCACTCTTCTAAAAAAAAATACATTTTTATAATCCGGTTTTCTGGTAGAACTCTGTAACATTCCCCATCTCAAACTAAAGTATTAAATGTATAGCATAAGCTTCGATTTGCAATATATTTACAGTTAGCTGTGGATGACATTGTGTCAGCCATGATATGAGCTCTCTTCTGAGAGAAGTCATTCTTGCTAGCTATCACTTAAAGAGACATAAACTTTCACCTTTGCATTTTAAATCATCAGTTTCAGTTTTCAAGCTAAAACCCTATCAGAGATTATAGGTGGAGGAGGGTATGACATAACCAGATGTATGTAAGTTACAGTGCATTATTTATAACAAGATTTATATCACATGCATCCAAATAATATGATTTATTTTTATCGATTAATGGACACCAGCATGATTGCAGTATTTTCTATATGATTTAATTGTATGGGCTATAACATTTCAAGGTAAGAATCCTTAACAAGGTGACTGTTCATCTGTAAGACATACGAGTCAAAATACAAAATCAGTAGAAGACTACAACTGGTGCAGAGTTAGAATTTAATAATGCAAAATATAAGCTTCTTTTATCATGACCTTTACTTTTTTACCCTTTATTAACATATGTTTAAAGCAAAATATATTTATTTAGAGAACACCTATACCTGTACCTATACTTATACCTATAACCGCTAACTGGGCAACTACAGCTGTGCATACATACTGTCTGTCTACTATCATACATTAGGAAGAGCATCACACAAAACTTCTGCCAAGGCTGGTTGTACTGGAGTTTAAAGTTTAATGCTTTAGTGGAAGGAACATTAGTGAAAAACTAGATGACAGAGAATCTCTATTGGCTTTTCTTTTTAACTTATAGATTTTTTCCTGATATGTGAGGTGTTTTTGATATTGCACAACATATGATAGTAGAACAAGCACACAGTCAATAAGGATATCAGTGAGGTGTGTCAGTGAGGATATCAGTGAGGTGTGTCAGTGAGGATATCAGTGAGGTGTGTCAATAAGGATATCAGTGAGGTGTGTCAGTGAGGATATCAGTGAGGTATGTCAGTGAGGATATCAGTGAGGTGTGTCAGTGAGGATATCAGTGAGGTGTGTCAATAAGGATATCAGTGAGGTGTGTCAGTGAGGATATCAGTGAGGTGTGTCAATAAGGATATCAGTGAGGTGTGTCAGTGAGGATATCAGTGAGGTGTGTCAGTGAGGATATCAGTGAGGTGTGTCAGTGAGGATATCAGTGAGGTGTGTCAATAAGGATATCAGTGAGGTGTGTCAGTGAGGATATCAGTGAGGTGTGTCAGTGAGGACATCAGTGAGGTGTGTCAGTGAGGATATCAGTGAGGTGTGTCAGTGAGGATATCAGTGAGGTGTGTCTATAAGGATATCAATGAGGTGTGTCAGTGAGGATATCAGTGAGGTGTGTCAGTGAGGATATCAGTGAGATGTGTCAATAAGGATATCAGTGAGGTGTGTCAGTGAGGATATCAGTGAGGTGTGTCAGTGAGGACATCACTGAGGTGTGTCAGTGAGGATATCAGTGAGGTGTGTCAGTGAGGATATCAGTGAGGTGTGTCAATAAGGATATCAGTGAGGTGTGTCAGTGAGGATATCAGTGAGGTGTGTCAGTGAGGATATCAGTGAGGTGTGTCAGTGAGGATATCAGTGAGGTGTGTCAGTGAGGATATCAGTGAGGTGTTCTCAAAGATTTTTCAGTGGAGTTAATCAGTTCATAGGTGCTTATTATTCTACTGATCTATGAGGTTCTTAAGAAGCCCAGTCTTACATTTGCATGGTAATTTTTATCCCTTATGTTTTGTATACAAATAACATAGAGATAGACAGAAACAAGGATATGTTACGACATTTATGTGTTGCTTCTCTCCATGAGGGACATGGATGCTAAACCATGGCTGAATTTATGGTTTCCCTTTTACTCAAATTATGTTTGAATAGAGTAAGCAAAGTACTTTGCTTTCTGAGGAGTGAAAGACAGTTCCACAGAACAGACATTCTCTGTGGTATATATATATATATATATATATATATATATATATATATATATATATATATATATATATATATATATATGTATCACTCCAACATGTTCTATTTATGTTGCAAAAGAAACTGAGATCCTTTGAGCAGGTGTTTATATTATCACTGCACTTGTGAATGTGGAATAGCTCTGAAAGGATTGTATCTGCTGGGGCTCTAGACACAAAGAAGAACTCCCTTCTTGGTAGCCTGTATGATACTGAGAAGAGGGACAAAGCTTTGAGGTGGCCTGCGTAATTTTTTTGTGATTTTTAGCCCTTGATTTGTAGTGAGAATGTGTTGTGTTCACCTGAGCTGTGACAAGTGTTTGTGCAGGTACATACTGAAAGTGGTATGATATTGAATGATCAGTCTGATGAGAGGTGAGTGCAATGCATTGATTACATCCCTGGACCTGGATACTATAGCTTTAGATATAAGCCGTGCTCTGAAAAAGAGGTTCCTTATAATAGTGAATGCATGCTAATCAAAGGCCAGTTCATTGCCAGCATAGGTTCCTGGATCCCTGACTACTGGATCAACTTTCAGCAGTGTGTTGTCAATGTGATAGTTAGAAGGGAAGTCATGCTTCCTGAAGGATGCAATTATACATTTCTTTGCATTTAATTTTAGTCTATAGTTTTGACACCAGATATTTGTTTGAGAAAGGCTCTCTGTATGGATTTTGGTGTCCTCTAGGGAGTTTATGATAACACCAAGTTTATTCATCTGTAAACTTGGTCAGACATAAACCTTGACATTTGCTTTGACTTCTGGGAAGTAAATGACAAAGAGGAGTGGCCCAAGACTGATCTCTGTGGTATACTATTAATGACCTTGCTAGAGATATAGCCACTCACTCTAATCCTTTGGGCTCTGTTTATGAGCCAATTTACTTTTTACAAGTTACATAGGGATTTAAATTTAGCTGGGAAAGTTTATCTGCAGTGCCTAACTGTGGGATAGTGCTGAATGTTTTTTGTGAGGCCTGGATATGCCTTGTGAAAATAAACTTGCCCTCCTCCATTCCTTCAGTAACCTTCTTGAAGAAGTAAACCAGATTAGGTAAGCAGCATCTGTCCTTTATGAATGCCAGCTGGCTTGGGATAAGAGTTTGTAAGTCACCTATGTTCTTATTTATTATTTCCATAATAATGGATGTCTGTTGCTGTCCTCTATTCATCTAGAGTGAAGTCTGTTTTGAGACTGACACTTAAGAATGTTTGTAGGGGGGTCAAGTCATTATTTCAGGCTGACCAGCAGGCTGCTCAGTATGTTATCTGGCCTCATAGAAGTAACACTCTTGGCCTTGAATAGTGCCCTGAGAAATTGTTCTTGGGAGATGAGTGTGTAAATATAGATATAGGAGTATAGAAGGGGACAGGAAATACAATTTAAACTAAATTTTTCCACTAGTAGATTGGCTATGTCTTTGGATCAGAGTATGTGATATCACTTACTATTAGCTCTGTACAATATTGGACATTATTTTTGACATTTCTAACCAGCTAAAGAAGGCTTTGTGGTTATCCTTCATGTGGGTGGCTATTTTTCCTCATATCTGGCATTGGCTGATTTGATCAGGGTCCAGAGATCCTTCTTAAGTTTAGCAAGAATGTTATGAATATCTTGAGAGTTAAATTAAATTTTGATTGCAGTGAGTTTTTTTCTTATATTTGTAGACCCAATTTATATTAGGGTTCCATTGTAGGGATTTATTTTTAGATTTGGTGTTGCATTTACTTCTGAAGGCACAGATGTCTCTATGCAGCTCTTTACATGTATATACAATTTGGAAGTAAAGGATTCTGCATGAGCAGTTGGGTTATCAAAATGAAAAGAACTTTTGACTTTAGCTAGGTCATTACTTAGTTTTAGTAGATTAGCCTTGGCATGAAAACCATGGTATTGGAAGATGCTTCCCGCTTAATTTTTATGGTTAATGTGACTGAGTTGTGGTTTGATGTAACTAGAGACTAAGTTACAATTAATGGGGAACAAAGCTACCCCATATTGGCAAGGACTAAGTCCAGGATTGTATCACTCTTAGTTAATGGGGAGGTGGACTTACTGGTCTGCACAGTTTGTATTGATAAAGTCCAGAAATTTCTTGACATTCTTGTTTGAAGATGTATATGTCTCCCAGTTATTGATGGGGTAGTTGAAGTCTCCCAGGAGAGTAGTGTTTGACAATGCATAGTGACTCCATCTTCGTTAGGTATGAGGAATGATCTGAGTGGGGCATAGAGAGGGTTTTGTAGTTAGCTATTATACAAAATGATAAGGGGTTTTGCTATTAGCAAGTTGACCATAGAATAATATGGAGACACAATTGCTTTTAATTCCTTCATTTCACGAAGTGGATTTGAATATGTGGTAGGCAGTGAAACCCTGCACTGTTGGAGTGCTCTCATTGGTCTTAAACCAAATCTCTGTGATGACGCATATATTAATGTTTTTCCAGGGTAAGGAGTATTTCTAGGGAGTGGATTCTTTTTTGGGCTCCTAGCATTGAGAAGCAATACCCTTAAGTTATCTGGATTCTGTTTTGTCATGCTGGAACTTTAGAAGACTGACATTTCTTAAAAATGCACTGTGGTGGTAGACAAGGATTTAACCAATACACAAAAGCAATGAGGGATAGGTGCAGGCCATTCCTTGCAAAGCATATAGGACTTCATACTATCTTCTCCCTGGCTGATATGTACTGTACCCTTTAGAATGAAACCAGAAGCTAAACTAATTTTTGAAACTGGTTATCTTTTGTTCATATTGCAGCATCATTCTTCGTGATGATAGTATGCTGCTCAAGGCTAGGATCATACCTGCCTCAGACACATATTCCAAGAGCTTCATCATGTTTCTCTTCATTTAGTCCAGGGAGGTGCATCTCAAGTCATTTACACCCACACACACTATGACTATGTCATATATGTAACTGTGGTGCCAGGACTTGAGTACATGCATAATGTGGTGAATCCCAGCACCTGATAGGCAACTGACAGTGACCCTCTCCTTGCATGGTCTAGTGATTGTACATTGCTGTGTCTCACTAAGTAATAACCTATAACTGGGATATTGGAATGTTTGAAGGTTTGCCTTATGGACTTCTGAATTGAATCAGTGTGACTTTTAGATGTACATTTCATACTAGCTGCTGCTTGAGTTGCATGTATGTGAGGTTGCTGTACTTGTTTCTGGGGTTACATTTTGGAGACCTTTGTGGTTTAAGCAGATTTACGAGCCTCAGCATATGTAGGTGTATGTGTTTGAGTTGTAAACAGACTTCTTCAGTGTATACAAACACAAGCCCACACAGGCTATTATAAATCCAATAATTAATCATGTGACTCCATACACCCACAAGGTTAAGTTTAAATTAATATTTACATCTAAAAATCATACAAATAAAAATAAAAAAATATATAAATAAATATATAAACATATTTCCCACAAAACTATATATTCATACCTGATAGGACTTTAATTTTAAAACACTACCAATAGAGACATGGTCATTGAGTACGGGGAGAATTAGCATGTAACCTGAGTTGCCAAAGTAACTCAGATTGCTCCAATAAATCCTCCCAAAGACATCCCCTAGGGTTTTTCAAAACACAATCTAACCCAATGAATAAAAAATAGTGGGATGGATAATCATTTCCATGCTTAGCTCAGGAATTAGTATCCTTGTTGGTTCATAAGTGTGTACTAGGCTAATGGCCCAGGAACCTTTACAAGCCTAGCCCATAGAAGTGCCCTGGCATTGTGCCACCTGACGTTAGATCCCAGGGCCTCTATCAAGTAGAGCCACTGCAGTGATCCCCGGATGAACTTTCTATTTCCCAACAACTCATCAAGATTTCTCTTGAAGAGGACCAGTAAGGTGCTCTGCTTGACATGTATGGGAAGTCTATTCCAGAGCATGGGCAGTCTCTGGGTTATGAACCTGTCCCTTCAGCATGTTCTGTTGATTGTAGCAATGAGGTTGAGGTATCTGGAGCATGTGGTGTGGAGTGATTTGGATTTCTTTAGATGTAGCATTTCTAACAGAGCTGGGGCAGACATGGCTTTGTAAGTCAAGCAGAGATCACCTCTTAGTAGATGATTCTAATATCAAAAGAGTGCTTGTATATTTGTTCCTTTAGCCTTCTCTGAGATCTTCCCACATAAAAACTGGTACACTTTTGGCAGCAAGCCAAATAAATCACTCCTATGGCTTTGCAGTTACAGACAAAGGTGACCTTACAAAAAACACCATTTACATGCACATGGGCCGCTGTCAAGATGTACCTACACTGGGCAAAGGAACCACAACTCCTAGTGCCTGTTATTTTGTTAGAGTGCATAACAGAATAACCAATCTGAGATTCCAAAAAGTTTTTTACATTTCTACCTTTTCTATAAATAAAAACCGGTCTGTCCCCCACTTTGTCAGCAACGCCTTTAAACAAAGAAAAAGCTGCCCAATTTTTTTGTAAAGATATTTCTAATAGCACTATATTCTACATAGTGATGTGTAGCAAAACATGTAGAATCATTTATATAAACTTGTGTGGGTTTGTGTTTGCATACTCTGAAGAAGTCTATTTACAACTCAGATGAAAGCGCTCAGCATTGGTATAAATAGTTTTGAATTATATATTTTTGGTTCCCTGTGGTCCTTCTTGCTTCCTGTGGAAATTGGAGTATTTTAAGTCATGGTGTTGGTGGGTTCCTGGTTTTGTGTCAACCCTAATGTTTGGTCAGACCTGTGTAAGGTTGGTTTAATGTAGCATTGTGTGGTACTGACAATCCCCATATTATTTGTTGTCATTTCATGTGAGAGCTTTGCCTCCATTAACATTGTCGGGTTGTTTAAGTAGTAGGTGAATGCCAATAAACATGAGGCAATTCCAATGCTATTGCAGGAGATCCATTTCTACCAAGCTGGCTAAAGAGATGTTACAGATTTTATAAGTAAGATGGGGAAAAATTATTCATACACTATATATTGCAGTGTGCATTGAGTATGATGATATGAGATAGAGGCTTTTAAAGTCTAAGGGGAGAGCCTTCCCAGTTTGATTTTTCAGTTCCCTAAAGAATGATCATGTGAGATGATATGAGATTGAGAGGAGCCTCCAAAGTCAGTTTTAAAACTCAAAGATAAAAAAAATAAGGTAAAAAAAAATTTAAAATAAATAGACTGGTAAATAATAATAATAATAATCATCATAATAATAGAAGTACCAAACTTTAAAAGAAACTTCCAATGCCGACACACACCAGTAGTAATTCCACTGATCTGCGACTGGTTAAACAGAAGTATATATAATTTAAAAAGTGTTTTTATGTATATATGCACAATATACTTGAACATGTTCTAGAAGTGAAACCAACTGAATATGGAGATTTATTATTCTTATGGTCAGTAATTGCCTACTTTGGCCAACCCAGGATCACAGGAAAGCAGGATCCTATTATGTTCTCACTGAGTACAAGGCAAAGAAACTAATCCTAAATGAGGCATTGCAGGATGCACACACACACACACGCACACACACACACACACACACACACACACACACACACACACACACACACACACACACACACACACACACACACACACACACACACAATCACACAGTTCACCAGTCTAGAGCTCATCAGGATGGAAGGATTGCTTCAAAGAACTTATCAAAAAAAGAGATACGGAAGCTGTACTGCCTAATGTATCATCTGCATTGAACAAGGAAGGAGACCCTACCTTAAAAGAAGCATGAAGTCTAAAGTCAACAAATTATGCTATCTGTATTCCTGCTCCTAAAATATAGAAAAGCATCATGGAATGAATCAAATCCCTGATATCTTTCTGCAAATTCTAAATGGAGATGATAACCACCTTTTCATACAGGTCCAGTGTAACTGCTTCAAAATAGATGCCATAACCTAGAGAATGCAACCCATGACATAACATTAATGTACCTCTGTCTATGTTCAGTTTATGCACACAGAGTATCTCACTATGTTTGCTAATACCCACCTGCCACTCTTTCTTTTCACTCTTCAAAACATCCTGCCAACACCTACCTCCCCCCCCCCTTATTCCTCTACCCCTATGTCCTCCTTCTTATGCCTTCCTTATCAACAACAACCCCCAGCAACTACCATTAGATTTAGGCTCAAAGAAGGCAATCATGTTTTTTGTATGCTTTCTCTTTACTTCTACAAGATGCATTTACATGGTAGTGCATGCTATACATATGCATTACGTTCTACTTTGTCACTTCATCACAAGCTTAAACATCTGTGCCTCAATGTCATTGCATGGTAAATTTAAACGTTGATTCATACTGTAATTTTGTTATGTTTGCTGTAAACCCTGCACTGAAAATGATAATGGTCCATGTAGATCAGTGCTCTACCTTGGTCAACAAATCAATCAATAAATAAATGAAGTAGTTATACTTGTTGAGTGTTTTTATTTCATGTGACTGGCAGTGCTAATAAACATGCTGATTATTCACAAAGAAGAAGAAGCCACCCACTTTCAGATAAAAAAACTATGAAGCACAAAGACAGTTGCTGATTTTTGCTCTAATGGACAAATTAATCAAATTATTCATATCTTACTGCCACTGGCAGTATCACATGTATTAATTATCAGAGTAGGAACACATTTGAAATATGTGAATGCTTGTATTAAGTTCATAAATAAAGCATTCTGATTCTGTAGCTATATTCCTGACCTAATTGCTGCAGTGAGAAAAAGTATCCAAAAGGGTAATGTTCTTTTCAGGTCCTCCATACATCACACTTCTGAAAAATAATAGAAAGTAGCAGCCACGTATACTGGTGCTATGTTTTAAATCAGGAAAAATTAACAAAATATTGGATTTCTTTACTTATTTCACTTATTGAGACTCACAAGCCCATTCAAAGAAAGCACTGCAAAACACAAATACACACATGCATACACACGCACACACACACACACACACACACACACACACACACACACACACACGCACACACACATTATATACATTTGTCACATCTGTGCAGTTTAAGGTACTTTTTATTTCAGTTAAATATGGAGATGGAATGTATCTCCTAAAAGCTATGACTATAATACAAAAAATTGCATATTTAAAATGTGCTCTTACACAATGATTTCCACATTACTTTGCCTTTTACCTTTCATTGGTTTAATGGTAAGCCTAATAAATTCTTAAACATTTCAAATGATATTTAAATTAAATAAGTCATTAATTTAATTTATATCATATCAAACCATTCTCAGTTCACTTCATTAATTCCCTTGAAAGCATCACATAATACTTTAGAATCAGTGATATATCTGGTTTTATCAATATATAACCTCTATGAGCACTGCAGACCCATTTTAATTTGTACATTCTTCTTTTCCCATTACACCTCAACATTTGAGTTATTATATTTCATAAAGTGTGCAGAGATATTACCTCATATGTTCTTTGCTCTGGCAGTACCCCTGTGTTTAAAAAGAAACTAATTTTGAAGTCTAGTTGTTTCTACCTTGTAAAGTAATTCACCTGGGCACCAGCAGCAATAAACTACCTTGTCAACTTAACATGTCAGGTGCATTTCCATAACAACATTTTGTTCATTTTTTATTGTTTCTCTTATTACTCTTCCAAATGTCCATTCATCATTTTACATGCCCTGTCACTATGGTTACATCTCATCGATACTTCCACATCAATAGCATACCTAAGCAATATTTTTCCAAACACATTGTTTGCCCACTAAATACATGTATCTGATTACTTTAATCATGTGTGAGTGCACAAATCTCTGCTTTGTCACTGTTTTTGTTAATCAGGCAAGTCCACAAGTAGACCTTTCAACTATCCCTATGTGGAAAAACATTCTGGAGGTATATCCCTATTTTCTGGCTTGATTTACCCCTTCACACAATTTTTTAAATTCCCCTCAACACATGTGATTTTTGATGCTGTCTAATACACAGAAAGCAGCAATACAGGACTAACATACTAGTAACACCAATAACATAAAGAAACAAAACACACATCTTACTTTCCCCTGTTTTTCAAAAGCAAAAATAAATGACATTGTGAGGTAGAATTTCTAATATGGTTTAGTAAAATCTATAGATTTTACATGGTCTCTTTGATAATATGCTTATATTTTTCCATAATTTTTGTCACTCTGTTTTTTAACCATCTGTTTGTCAGCAGTATCTTAAATTCCTACAGTAGGAAGACTTTTGAATTCAATTGTATGCTAATTAGATGTCCACATTTTTGGTTGGATGAACCAACCATTTTTCAAAGGCCTTTGCCCTACTTTCATTGTCTGCAAGTTGAGAGGTATATCCACAAAATAAGAATGTCTCTTTAGTTGGGCAACCTATAAAGCTGAATGACTCAAACCTAGGATTATATAATGAAACTTTAGTAGCTCATAGTCCTAAGCAACTGTATTAGGTATTAATAGTGTCTTCTTTTAGCTGCCATCAACTAACAACTGACTGCCACATCCTGAACACAGCACAGGTGATTTTATAAGGCTTAATGCCTGTGGTCTACAATCAGATGACTGACAGATACAATACTTGTTTGTCTTAATGCTATATCACCATGCACTTTAACAAAGCTACACAATGTCTTATCCACCTTTACTCTCACACATCCTGGATGTATACATATTCTTAACTGCCCTGAAAATAAAAGATGTGCTACAAGTCATATATCTCCTTTAAAAACAAAAGATCTGGCAATAGGTGTCTCGCTTCTTGCTTCCAAGGCAAGCCTTTGATTTCTTTGTCTCATACCTAACCTAGATGGACTGTGTTAATGATGGATATTTACCCCAGTGCACTCAAAATGGCCTTGTGCAACTGACTCTTATAAAATGTTTCTATAATGGCATAGTTTACCTATTCTCTCAGGTTATAACACACAGAAATCCTATTTTTCTAACTTTTCATCATGTTAATTTTCCGGGGCTTTGTGTCTTCATTGATTTGCAGCCTAAAGGTCTTTACATGTTTTTAGCTTTTGTGCACTGAACATTCTTTTGTAAGGAGACATCTTATAGGTTAATAGGTTGGTACTAGACTATCGGCCCTAGGGCCTATACAAGCCTAGCCAAACAATTCCCCGGATATTTCTTCCAACAATATTTACTTCCCTGGACCCCTGTCCAGCAGGGCGACTGACATGATCCCCAGGGTGAATTTCCTATCTCCCATCCATACATAAAGGTTCCTTTTGAAGAGGGCCAAGGAGGCACTCTGTTTGACATGTATGGGCAGTCTGTTCCAGAGTATGGGGAGTCTCTGTGTCAGGAACCTATCCCTCCAGCATGTTTTGTTCATTGTGACGACAAGGTTTAGATCCCTGGAGCGTGTGGCTCTAAGGGATTGGGATTTCTTTAAGTGGAGCATGTCCAACAGCTCAGGGTTGGACATGGCCTTAAATGTTAAGCATAGATCGCCTCTGAGCAGATAATATGCCACAGAGTACAGCTTTAGTTTTTTTAGACGGTCAGCATAGGGCATCTATCTGCTTTAGGCCTGTGATTCTTTTAGTGGGGTATTTCTACGGCCTTTCCAGCTGTTGCAGATGTCTTGTGAGGTACATACCAAATGGGGTGTTGTACCCTATAATGGGTCTAATGAGGGATGAGTACAGTGGTACAATGACCTCCTTTTTTCTGGATGAAAAGCTCTTAGTGATGAGGTGTGCCACATAGAAGGATTTCCTTACTGTTGTGGTGATGTGGTTATCGAAGGTGAGACCACTGTCCACCTGTGTCCCTAAGTCTTTCATCACACTTTTGGTGTTTAGTGTACTGCCACCTATGTGGTAATTCATGGGTACATGTTTTTTCCCAAAGGGAATAACTATACATTTCTTGGCATTAAGCTTGAGCCCATGGCTCTGGCACCAAGCTTCTGTTTCTGTAAGGCCCTTTCCCATATCAGCCTTCTTTATCTGTCCCAGAAGCACTCACTCACTCACTCACTCACTCACTCACTCACTCACTCACTCACTCACTCACTCACTCACTCACTCACTCACTCACTCACTCACTCTTGCTTTGTTGGATCTTCTCTCTCAGGGCCTCCATTGAAAATAGGTAATTAACTCCCAGACTGAATTTCCCAGCAAACAAAAGGAATAAATAAATAAATGTTACTATTAAAATATCTAACAAACATCCTTGTTCTGAGGAATTGCTGAATAATCTGTGAAGTAAACACCTTAACCATTATGCAAATCCCCGACCCAATATTACACCAATATGCAAGCCTCTAATTGGAAAAGCCCAGTCCCAGATGCAGTACCTAACTTTTTTGGTTAAAAATATTAACATCTTTGCATGAATATTTAGCCATGAGTAAGAACTATTTATATGCACACCCCAAACAGACACCAATCTAGCTAACAACACGAAAAACAATGCTCCGACTTAAGAGTGAACCTACAAGCTACCGTACAAATTATAGACCAATAACTTGTCTTCCGATGACGTGTAAACTATACACTGAAACTGATGCCGACAGAGTTTATAGTCATTTCGAAGAAAACTCAATTATGGCAGTAGAACAATAGGGCAATAAAAGAAAGTCATATGGAACAAAGGATCATTTGTCATTAAATAAAGTCATAGTGGAGAACTGTAAAAAGGGGAAGAATCTAAGCATGGCATGGATTGACTACAAAAATGCATTTGATAGTATCCCACATTCATGGATAAAAGAGTGCTTAAAAATGTATAAGATACACCATACACTGATTGACTACATTACAGTGACCATGAAACAGTGGCAGATCACTTTGCGAAATCACAATCCCTCTGAGCTAAATGCTCTAGGGACCTAAACCTTGTCACTACAATAAACAAAACATGCTGGAGGGATAGATTCCTGTCCCAGACACTTCCCACACTCTGGAACAAACTACCTATCTATATCAAACAAAGCTCCTCATTAACACTCTTCAAGAAAAATCTTGATGATTGGATGGGAAATAGGAAATTCACCCTGGGGATCACCTCTGTGGCTCTGCTTGACAAGAGCACAGGAAAATAATTTTCTTGGGTGGCGAAAACCAGGGTACCTTTTTGGCTGGGCTTATATAGGCCCTAGGGCCAATAGCCTAGTACCTACCTATGAACCTATAATTAAGCCATGATAAAGAGAAATTATTATTCCAGGGATAAAAATTCAAAGGGGGATATTCCAGGGTGACTCTCTGTCACCACTGCTATTCTGTCTTGCCCTTAACCCATTAAGCTGTCTACTTAACAGCTTAGGTCATGGCTATAATTTGGCTCCTAGAAAACAACAAAGTGTAAAGACTTCTCATGTTCTCTTTGTCAATGATTTAAAACTGTATAGCTCATCAGATGAGGAACTGAAAGGAGAGCTGCAAGTTGTCAAAACTTTTTCAGATGATATAAGACTATCATGAACAAATGTGAATAAAAGCTAGTAAGGAATACTTTAGAAGACTTAAATTAATCCTGAAAACAGCGCTGACATCTAGGAAAAAAATTCAACCTATAAACCAGTTTGCCCTTCCTGTCTTCACTTACAGTTTTGGAGTGATTGACTAGCCCCAAAATGTGTTGGATAGATCAGAAAGGAAAACAAGAAGGATGGTTCATGCCCAACAAATGATTTTTAAAAATCAGTGCTTACCAAGATTTTATATTCCCCATTCCGAAGGAGGGATGGGCGTCCTTGAAACTGATTACATGTATAGATCTGCTGTCATGGGACTACACATACATATCTGCTGACCTCACAAGACCCAAACATAGTGAATATTTTGAAACATGAGGAAAATAAATCTAAGATGACTTTTCTTCTTAATCTAGCAGAAGCATATTGGCATCAAGCAGGAATGGAAATCAGAAATAGATAAAAATCAGGCAGCAACTGAATGTGCCAAAAAACAAAAGAAAAAATATAACGTGAAGGTCCAGATGAGAAGGTAAGAAATGTGGAAAATGTATAAATATAGTTGCAAGTATAGAAAACTTCTGGAAAAACCTCATGTTGATCAGGATTGAATGCAGGAATGGTTAAGGAGAGGCAAATTCAAACCAAGAGATGAAAGGTTAATGTTGGTGGCCCAACAGACGTTGGTTTACAAAGTCCATTAAAAATGTGGGAGAAACAGAAAAACGTAGGTTTTATAAAACAGAATTGGAAACAATTGCACACCTCATTGCTGGTTGTGACATACCAATGGCAGAAGGGCTGTATACTGAAAGACATAATAATGTGCCAAGACTGTTGAACTGGGGATTGTGCAAGCATTATGGTACTGAAGTCACTGTTGCTGAAAAAACTGGAAACATGAGTCACAAAGACTGTCCCCTAGATTCTCAAAAACTTGCATGGAGCGCAAAATTGGAGCAGGAGCCCATGCAGGCAATATGTCTGCTGTGTGATCCAGGAACAGCTTGCAGGGGCGTGCACAAGTGCTCCTGCACTAATCTTGCACGGACTTAACCCTGGTATGCAAATCACCCCATTTGCAGGTGAAATCCATGCAAATGAGGTGATTTTGCAATCCAGGAAGCTTGCAACAGTCCGTGCAAGACTAGTGCTATCTGCAGAAATGTACTCAGTTAGTAACCAAGTACATTTCTGCAAAATCCAAAACAGAGCTATGACAGCTCCAAATAAAGGCTGCATATCATTGAGGAAGCATGACAATAGCCAAGTATAAGGCCATTGGCATATCAAACCATACAAAAAATAAAAAAGTCAACTTTTATTTATTTTTAGCCTATCTTGGCTGTTTAAGCATAGGGCGTGCAAATGGGATCGGGGGGGAAATAAGAAAATAAACCTAAAATAATCATTCTAACTAAAAATCAGTATTCTGCCATGCAAGTCAATGGCAGGCAGAAGACAACCTGGCCAGTGAGTAGTGGTTGCTAAGGGGGGAGGCTCAGTGTGACACATGCAACTATGCATTAGTAGGCAATCCTATGCAAATGAGGGGAAGGATAGTGAATCCCTGTTTTCCCCAGTATCTGAGTCATTTCCCAACAGTGTAAGAATAGGAATAGCTTGGTGCAAGCCTAGGAGGTAGGTGACATCATGGGGGTGTGTGTCAGGCATACTGTAATTGGATTAGAGCCCTGTGGCTTGGGTTTGCTCCTAGCTTAGCACAGCTAAGCTAGGGGGTGTGTCTAAACCCGCCTAGCACTCTTTACAAAGTGTAAACGGGTGTGGGCACCGCGCACTGGGTTTTACAGGAAGAAAAAAGAAGTTAAACCAGGAAATATCAGCAGTGTGCACATTTGAGCACTCTGTTTGTGCGGCGCACACACAGGCTTAAACAGGGAGGCAATGGGAAGGGAAAACAGCAGTAGGAATCAAGGAGAACTAGCATAGCTGGCAGGTGAAATGTATCAGAATCAGCCAGTTACACAGGCAGCAGACCAGCCCAGCCCAGAACAGTACTATAAACTAAGCAAACACCTTCCCCTTTTATTTTTCCCACACTCTACACCACCGGTGTATACAAGCGGGGATATTTTAACAAACAAACCTACAAAATGAGAAGGGCTGCAGCAGGCAACATAGGACAGCATGTGCAAGAGGCTGAGGGTGGTGAGGATGTGAATGCTGCCGAACAACCCACAGTGAGGAGACGGAGAAGGGTGTACAGATCCAGGGTAACCTTCCAGGGGCTACATGAGCTGGAGATAGTGGAGCGCTATAGGGTGGACAGAGAACTCCTACAGCAAATTGCTGAGCTGTGCCGGCCACATCTGACACACCAAACTGACCGAGGGGAACCCATCCCAGTGAATACCAATGTATGTGTAGGCCTAGGTATACTAGCCACAGGTACCTCCCAAAGCACAACTGGGGATGTCATGGGGATCTCACAGGCATCAGCATCCAGAGTATTCCACCAGTTCCTGGATGCCATATCAGCACATAACAGTGAGCACTTATATTTCCTCAACACCTGTAAGGTGCTGACCAGCAATATGCGTCCAAGTAGCAGAATACCCTGGGGTAGTGGGTGCTATAGACTGCACGCACATATGCATCAATGCACCACCTGGTGAGCAGGGCATGGCCTACATCAACCGCAGGGGCATCTCCTCCATCAACTGCTAGGTCATTTGTGATGCCTAGGGCATTATAATGAATGTGTGTGCTGGTTGCCCTGGAAGCTATGGCAATTCCCACATATGGGATCTGATGCAGCTGTACCAGAGATTTGCCAATGGGGATATCCCCTAGGGTTACCTAGTGGGGGATGCTGGGTACACACTGGAGCCATGGTTGATGACACCCATCAAAAATGCACACACACCTGAACAACAATGCCATAATGAGGCACACACACAGGCCAGACATATAATAGAGCATGTGTTTGGGATGCTCAGGTCATGGTTCTAGTGTCTGGAAACATCTGGTGGAGCCTTGCAGTATTCACCAGCTACATGTACCCAAATTGTTATGGTATGTACTATGCTACACAACATGATCCTGTGGAAACAGCTGCAGCAGGAACAACATGGGTTAGGCCACACAGCCCCCCACCAATGCCAAGGCCTGCACAGGCACAGAGTGACCTGGAGGAGAACCTCAGCCTGCCCCAGTAGGCAGAAGGAGGAGTGCCCAGTATGCCCTGGCCTTGGCAAAGAGGCAACGCATAGCACATGCACTGACACAGTAGGGATCCAGGGAATGACACCTCTCTGTGACTCGCACATACAGTAAAAAGGATGCCAAATATGAAACTACCTGTGCTCAACCATGTATAGGGAATGTACAAGTCTGGCACACCCTCAAGGTAAGTCAATCAACCTACCAATTGCCAAATGGAGTAGAATGTGTTGTTACCTGTAGCTATGGTATGGATGTGAGCATGCAAGGGAATTGGGTGGCTGAATGTTATGGCAGCAGACAGTAGACACCCATAGTGATACCATGACATCTGTAACACATACTGGAGTCACCATAGTAGCCAGTACTACACAGGGTGACAAAACTCACTGCAGGAAATGTGCTGAGTGACATGTGTGTCCATATGACCCACACATCCCAGTCAGGATGGTTCACATACCCAACAACAGTCTCAGCCAGCAGGACAGGTGTAGACAAGCTCAAACAGAGCCTGTACCATGGACCCAGAATGATGGCTATGGTTAACCTCTCCCCAGGCCTACACAGAGAGACCACAGCAGGGCAAGCAGTGGGATGTTAGTTCTGAAGGGTAGGAAGTCAGAAAATAATATGTAGGGCAACCAAAACCATGATCTGTAGTACACTGATATGCCTCTAGTCAGCATGATAGTTAGCAATACAAAATGAAATGCAGTACCTGACATACCAGTACAGTCATAGCAAATGTGTACAAGTTTCACATGTGCCCCCCACATCCTACATAGTAATGTAATAACAGTCAGGTGTGCCCCCCCAACCCTGTGTAGAAATCTAGAAATAGGCAGGTGTGCCCCCCCCATCCTGTATAGTAATGTAATAACAGTCAGGTGTCCCCCCCCACTCCTATGTAGAAATGTAGAAACAGTCAGGTGTGCCCCCCCCCATGCTATGCAGAAATGTAGTAACAGTCAAAGCCAAATGATCAATGGATACCCTGTAGAGACAGCATGCTACCTGTCGGTGTACAACACAAAGGTCAGCACTGCAGCACAAACTACCTGGACACGATCCACAAATTCAATACAGCAGCCATACTGGGCATGCTCACACACTTAGAGAAATGAAGGCAATGTCAGTCAACAACATACTGAAAGGTCATACTGGGCATGCTCACACACAAAGAAATGAAGGCAATGTCAGTCTACAAGATACTGAAAAGTCATACTGGGCATGCTCACTGAAAGGTCATACTGGGCATGCTCACACACTTAAACACATGAAGGCCATGACTGCAAACACCAGTGGACCAGACATATCTGGCAGTTGCAGTTGTTACTGCAGACACTCGTCAGTATGCACCACTCATGCCTTGCACACACGGTGGATAGGAATACAGACATATATGTCAGGACAACACACTATAATAAGCCAAAGGTTGATGTACATCAATGTGCGGAAGAGGGTGACTGTGACAAGGAGCCATCCAAGCCTGTCCCACCCAGCACACAGCCAAAGGGCCCCAAACACTTGAGGTGCAGATGTCACTCACTGAAGATACTAGCCACCAGTATCTGTCAGCATTGCAGACTATGTGGTGCATGTGCCAGCTGTGTAACATGACTGTACAAGGAAGTAGTCATCTAGCAGCTGTATACACGTACCTGTGGCATATGACCCCGTGTGTGCCCGCATGTGGCGTGTCACCCCTAGATGAATGGGTTATGGCCCATGCACACACCGCCTTCCCCATAGCCCTACTATGACACGCCTGCTGAGGTCATCCAATGTGAAATACACCTTTGGGAGAGCTGTATCCCAGTAATCTCTGTGGCGCATCCCATAACTCCATACTGCTGTAGTGTGATAAATTAGTTAGGTAGGAGTTCTAATCCCAGACTTGGCAACTGTGAGTGTGTGTTTGTGTGCATGACTCCCTATGACTGTGTAGAGCCCAATGCTTTTTAGGGTACTTACAATTCATATACTCAACTTTGGCGAGGTTGCTGATATCATTCACTTAGAAATACACCTCTGAGAAGGCTATAGCTCAGTAATCTCCATAGTGCATCCTGTAACTGCGTACTGCTGTAGTGTGATAAAGTAGTTAGGTAGGAGTTCTAACCCCAGACTTGGTAACTGTGTGTGTGTGTGTGTTTGTGTCTGTGTGTGTGTCTGCCTGTGTAGAGAACAATGCTTTTTAGGGTACTCACACTCCTTACAATTTATATACTCAACTTTGACAAGGCTGCTGATGTCACCCACCTAGAAATACACCTCTGGGAAGGTTGTAGCCCAGAAATCTCTGTAGCACGTCCTGTAACTGTGTACTGCTGTAGTGTGATGGAGAACTGTGGTATGGTTCCATCTTCACCCATGGCAGTTCTGGATGTTTTGTGTGTGTTTCAATGTCTGTGTATGGAACAATGCATTATAGGCTAGTCACACTCTGTACATTTCAAATGGCCTGCTTTGGCAATCCTGCTGATGTCATTCATTGTGAAATACACCTTTGGGGAAGGAGTTCCCTAGTAATCCACATGCTGCATCCTATAACAGCTCTATGCTGTAGTGTGATATAGACCTCTGTTAGGGGATCTATACCCACACATGTCAGTTGTGGATGTTTTGTGTGTGTGTGTCACTGTCTGTGTAGGGAGCAATGTGTTTTAGGCTAGTCATACTCAATACAAATTGACTGTCTTGCTTTGGCAATCCTGCTTATGTCATCCAATGTGATATACACCTTTGGGGAAAGAGTACTCCAGTAATCTCCATAGTGCATATAACTGCATAGTGCTGTAGTGTAATAAACTAGTTAGGTAGGGGTTCTACTCCCAGACATGACAGGTGTGTGTGTGTGTGTGTGTGTGTGTGTGTGTGTGTGTGTGTGTGTGTGTGTGTGTGTGTGTGTGTGTGTGTGTGTGTGTGTGTGTGTGTGTGTGTGTGTGTGTGTGTGTGTGTGTGTGTGTTTGTAACACGTATCCTGTGTGGAGGTAGTTGTGAGTGTGTGACACCTATGGCAAATGTGGAGCAGGTTTCGCATATTTATTATATGGTGGCCCTACTATATATCACAATGTCTACCATAGAGGGATAACAGATGTGAAATAGCTGAGAGCCTGGGGTGCAAAGCCATACAGAGACATGTGACATCAAGGCCAGGCAATCACAGTTAGCAACCCCAGTATTACTCAGAGCACACTCTCAACCCATGTCTCATAAACACAAACATGCCTAGGCAACAGCCAATATGTGGGTAGTACACTGCATATTGGCCACTTATAGTAACTATGGGGTGATAGATGTGGGCTACAGAGGGCATGGCACCCTGTCCCTCTGTCCAATATTCATGTGCATGCAGACAGTGCACCTTCCCCATGTTCCCCAATGGGCACATAAAACACCTCTGGTGCCATCACATGTGACCCACAAAGGACATACCATGCCTGACAACATGACCTGTATTGACAGATGCCACTGACACCAGGGAATGATGTTAGCATGCTATCAATTTAGGTGCAGGGTAACCTGCTGCCCATTACCAGTTCTCACCACAGGTGGGCAAGACTGGCACATCTGATGATAATCTGTGTTCAGAACATGGGCCAGACACCCCAGGTACAGTTCTACATGGCACTGTACATGCATGTGGGAAGTGTGCACATCCCAGACACCGTCCATGTCATGGACTAAGGAACACATACATGGCAAGTGATGCACAGCATTGGCCAAACACAATAGTCACCCAGGTGACTGGATGGGGGATACAATACTCACCTGTGTGGGCAAATGCAGACACTACAGCCTGAGCCACAATGCAGACCATCGTCATGTGGCCTGATGCCAAGATATACCCATCGCCTAGCCTTGTACCGCCATCTGGCACAGTTGATCACTACACACCCATGCAGACATGCACCCATGCATGTCAGTACTGGCACCCTGTATGTTTATGTGTGCATTGTATGTTGCGTATGTTCACATCCATACTCCCTACAACCCCCATGGGCATACTAAAGCATGCTGTCTGATGTTATAAACCTCCCCATACCCTTTGCCCATACAACCCCCATATGACCCGTGTGGTGCATGTGATACCTTCACAGTGATGTGTTGTGGCAATCCCACTGCTGATGAGTTGTAATCCTGGCCCTGCCAAGTGTGTCAATGTGTGTGCGTCCCTGTGAGAGTGTGGCTGTGTTGACGCTGGCACCTGCTCATGTGGACAGGCACGTGTACATCACCTACCATACAGCTACCGTATCCCTGTTGCAGATGTCAATCACCATCACATACATGTTCTGAGGGGTCCACAACAGGTAACCCATGTGGCACATCCAATAACTGCATAGAACTGTGATAGCACTATGTAGTCATCAGGGGTTTGATACCCTGTGCTGGTAGGTGTATGACATAAACATGTTTAGGTTTTACTCTCCCACCACTCCCTGACTTGACTTTGCCTCTGTCTTCCTCTTCCACTCCCTCTCTGCTGGACGTGGAGACCTACACCTGCTTTGCTTGGCAGCAGCATGTGTATTTTAAGTGATGCTCAATGATCAGCTGATGGCCTCTGCATGAATTGCAGCCTTCCACTGGCTGACTGCATGTGGAACAGCTGTGGTAACATTCCCATAGCTAATTGCATGGAAACACACTCCAATATCTAGGAACATCATGTTGGTGTTGGCCCTTTACATTCACTGTGAGCAGGAACTAGATCTGTTGTTTGACAACTGCTTTAAAGTGCCTTAATCATTCTATATCCAATGACCCGTTTTCTGCCCAGCAACAAAATAAATAGCCTCTGCAAGGCTCGAACTCAGGATCCTGCAAATCATAGACAAAGTGATTTACTACTAAGCCATGACAGATATACATAAATTGGATGTTATCACAAACATATCATCCAGCACAATCATTCAACAGTACAGGAAATGTAGTAATATTATACCATACAACCTCTTAATGCAAGAATTCTGGACAAAGTGTGCCAAAATGTGGGTACAAATAGGGATATATATATCAATTATTGTTCTCATACACTTAAAACATTGCTAGTTAAACAGTTAAAACACATAGTTTGAAGGAGTTGAAGTCTGAAAAACAAAGGTGTCATCAGTAGTTACTGACTTCAATCCTGAGATCATCCATGTCAATTGCCAAGAGAATGAGGTAAAGGCCAAAATTGTGAGCCAAACATCCATGGACATATGGACAAATATATATCTGTAAATGTAGACAGATAGACAGCTATATTATATATATATGTATGACACATAAATAATCATATAACATCAATTGTATCTAGATAGATAAATATGTTCACGTGTGTGTGTGTGTGTGTGTGTGTGTGTGTGTGTGTGTGTGTGTATGTGTGTGTGTGTGTGTGTGTGTGTGTGTGTGTGTATATATATATATATATATATATATATATATATATAGGGGGTTTATATATATAATTATGTAGATATACATATATATATATATATATATATATATATATATATATATATATATATATATATATATATATATACAGATAGAAATGTGTATAGCATGTCCACATGGGAACAACATCCTGAACCACAAATTACAACATAACTTTCCATATGCACTGTTAATGGGAGTGGGGGCACAAATGAGGGATACCTGGTAATTACTGCTATGTTGCCCCCCTCCACAGCCCTAATATGCTGTGCAATCCAATATCCAGCACATGCAGTTCCTGACTGTAGGACCCTCCATAAAACATCTGCAATGCTTTAACAGTAAGCCAATTCACCTGTAAACTGTCAGGGCAATATCTGCAACATATCAAACAGACATGTGGAAGGAGTACACATTACAATGGTGCACATATGCACACACATCTATACATTGGCAAATATATTCCGGTATATATATATATATATATATATATATATCGATATATAGATACAGACACACATATATATATATATATATATATATATATATATATATATATATATATATATATACATATATGAGATATATCTAATGAGGTATGAGTACTGTGGGACAGTTACCTCCTTTCCTCTGGACTAAAAGCCCTCAGTAATGAGGTGTGCCACATAGCCTGGTATTACAGGTGTGCTCTCTGGAGCGTTGAACCAGGTCCCATTTACTGCACAGATATCAATGTTCCCCATTTGTAGCTGTGCCTCAAGAGAGTGCCTTTTTAGGTGTAGATGTCTAGCATTGAGTAGCCTTACCTTCAGTTTTGCATGCTTGTATCTGTTATGATGGTGGTTTTGTCCTTTGAACCTTGTCTACATAAGGCACTATGGGGGTGCCAAGAGCTATAGCCAGTAACCTTAATCCCAGGGGCAAAAGATGCAGACCATCTCTGGCAAAGCATCGTGGTTTGCCAATCATGTCATCCCAGGCAGACAGATACTGGATCCCCTTTGAATGACATCAGAAGCTTAGCCACTTGTTGGAGTCATTGGTCTGTATATGTATATGTGTGAGTGTTCGTATGTATATATATATATATATATATGTACATATATATCTCCATATATGTATGTGGATATGTATATGTCCATATATGTATGTGAATATCTATGTGTATATATCAAGATAGATGTGTGGATATATGTGTACATATGTTTACCATATGGCCAGAACATGGAGTGGAGTCCTACCTCAGCACCAATAGTCCCAATCCCTTAGTGCAGGGGGATATCATGGATGTATTGCAGGTATACATGCAGACTGTTGCTACTGTCATAGGGGTGTCTTAACAGACATGTTGGGTGTGGGAGGTCACATCTGCTGTAGACGTGTGCACCATTGGCTATGGACAGACATCCTGAGGGCATCATAGTACAGTACCACTGCTAGCACAGTAATGATCTTATGGACTACAGCAGGGATATGATCAATATATGTGGACAGTCTGGCACTCTGTGGTCAGTCCAGAAGTGTACACATGTCTCCTTCATGTAAGACATGTGGACCACGCCTCCCAATGTGGATGTTACTAGCCATGTATATGGGTATATCACGACAATACTGGAGTACATATGCCCACACAGTGTATGCATGCACACACGCCAGTCTGTCCTGACACATAATACCTGGTGGTGCTGAGTACACATGGCCACATACTACCCAGTAGATAGTGACATACATCTGTACAGCATACCACTGCTTTGTCAAAAATACACATCAGTTATGCTGGCTTGGCTGCAGTATGTCTTACAAGTAACTGGACATAACAGCACATTGGGTAATTACAGTAGGCTGCTAGGCATGTCACAAAGCACTGGCCAAAACACAGGCAGACTGCCACAACACTGGAATACATATTGTATGGGGGAATGGAATACACATGTACTTGTGATTATAGTGGGCTCGACATGCAGGTCACAGCACAGTGTAGCGGGCACCTGTGAGAAAATGTATACCCACATCCAATGTCAATGCCACAGGCACATATGATACACAGGCTTAACACTGGAGCAGCATGTAACATCAGATAGAACAGGACAGAGAGCAATGGTGTCTACCACAGTCTGTACAGAGCCCATGGTTCGTAAGTGCAATACACATACAGTCGTCAATCTTCCTAACTCAAGGGTCTGCAACCTGGGGATCTGGAGCCACATGGGTCTCTTCAGCCCTTTTGTGGTGGCTTCTTGTACCTCTGAGGATTAATAGACACTCTACCACACAACACACACACACACACACACACACACACACACACACACACACACACACACACACACACACACAGATCAAGCAATCACAACACAGGAACACAATTATGGATATATGTCAGGTATTGTTCTTATACACTTAATTATATTATATTTAGTATAACTATATATGAAACCATATATGCTCTGCTATCTTCATTGTAGGAGTCAGATAGCTGTTGTGCCTCCCGATAAATTTAGTTTGGTGGGTGTGGAGTCAGGAATGGCTCTTTGGATAGTGAAGGCTCCAGACCCCTGCCCTACATACACAGACCACAGCACTGTACCCAAAAACTCAGAATGTCCAAGTAATGTCCTCAGAAACAGCCCCTGCTACACACAACATGTCCAGCAGTCTGTTATCTGACTGGCTTGTTATCAGGTATGATGTCAATAAATAATGGTGTACATACCATATGCACCATATATATGTGGGCTTCATTTGCACAACACATGTGTGCACCTCTGCAGTCTAGAGGTCAGTGTATGTAACAGTGAGCTATGCCCCTGTAAGTCAGTGTATGGGGGGTATGCACCATAAGTATCCTAGGATGTTACAACATGTAAACCCGAACCGTAACTTTCCACCACAGTGCTGAAAATACCGAAGCAACAGAAACGGACAACCAAATTCTTTCCCTAGGAAACAATTTGGTTTTCTGTTGCTTGGATATTTTCAGCTTTTGCTGAATAGGGGTCAGTATTATATATTACTGTATATATATATATATATATATATATATATATATATATATATATAGACATATATGCATGGAGAGAGAGAGGTACATATCTATTTAGTTTTTATATAGACATATATATATATATATATATATATATACACACACACACACACACACACACACACACACACACACACACACACACATGCATCTAGGTGTTAAAGTACATTTTCTGTACTGTTGATTGATTGTGTTGGATGATATGTTTGTAATAACATCAGATTTATGTATATCTGTCATGGCTTAGTGATAAATCACTTTGTCTATGGTTTACAAGAACCTGGGTTTGACCTTTGCAGATGCTGTTTATTTTGTTGCTGGGCAGAACATGGGCCATTGGATACAGAGTGATTAAGACACTTTAAAGCAGTTGTAAGTGGGTTTGCACGAAGGTAAGCACTGCTGACTTCGGTTACAGTGTCTCACACTCAGTTAGCTTCTAAATTGCTTAACCTGTGTAGGCAGTGCTTACCCCTGCACAAACAGGCTTAAACCTGCTTACTGCTGCTTAAAACTGCTTACTCCCACTTACTCCCACACTAATTTCTTTAAAAGAAAAGAAAAAAGGGTTGATAGGAAAGTGGTGAAAAAGGGGCACAAAGAAGGAAAAGACAGTAGGGAAAATAGGTAGGGATGTGCAGAAAGGGTGTAGGGAAGGTCCATAGCTGCCCATTTCTTCTACAGCAACCGCTGTGCATATACACTGAATTTGGATGTAGATTTGGACACTTGAACCCCTGGGTGAGGGGTGAGGACAACAACAATTCATTGTGATGCCAATTAAACCAGATTACATGTGTCCAGTGGACACGTGTGTGAAATGGACAGCTATGTATGGGGTGCTTTTTTTTTGAGGGAACATATTGTCCCCTTTTTTTTTTCAGGTGGGAGTGGGATGTTGGGGAGGGGTAGTAGGTATATTTGGGGAGATAGGTTGGGTAGGTTAACAGACAAGACACACAAGATGCATACAAGACATGCAAGATGTATGTGACACGTGTTGGGGTAAACATCTTGATGGGGAAGGGTGCTGGGATAGCCCACAAGCCCCCCTAGTGGTAACAGTGGGACTGAGGTCCCCACCCATGGGCAGTCACCACTGCACCTTCACACCCCCGAAGGTGGCTGTGCTGGGGGTTGAGCCACAGAGCCAGGCTGACTCTCTAATCATGACATGCAGCCATCAAGCTAGCGTAGAAGATCACCAACCTGGTCACTGATCACTCTACGTACCACGACCCCGACCTGGCGATGGGTGACAGGTGCCTGTCTGTGCCCACTCCCAGGGGGGGCGAGCCCCATCCCCTGAGGTGGTTCAACCTGATGGTGGTGCAGGACCAACGGACAGGGAAGTGCGGGGTTGGGCCCCAGACATGCTGGTGCCTCGGCCAGCTGAGGTGGGACAGGTGGGTCCGCTGGGACCGGCCTTCCCAAGCATGCTATAGTGTTTAGATTTCAACATCATATATGGGTTAGTAATAGTCAACACATTCCAGGGTTAGGTATAACAGCATGCATAGATATTCCCATTAACCCAGACACCAGATACGGAACAGTTGCATAGCAAACAGAACACATACATATATGGGACCACAGTGGTAATAAGAACAGCATGCTGGTACGCTGATGGCACCATGCCAACAATGTTGGAATAATTCAATATGGCACATGCATGGGAACCATTAGAATATTTATCAAACGATTGGTCATTATCAGAGTCAGTACATACCAGTTGAGGTGGGTATGTTGATTATTGTTGGAGATAAGGTGGGGGGGGGAGATGTCAATTAACAAGTAGTATATTCCTGTACTCCACATTACTTTCCTAGTCGGTGCTGTTATCTGTACCTTACAAGTCTTACTACACTACCCTATAGACCTATATTGGACACTGATATGGCTGTCAACATCATTACACATGAACCGGTTTTACTTGCAATATACACCTCTTACTGGTATACCTGTGAAGGGAATGTTTAACACTGGCTAACTGTTTGTGCACATGCGGCCGGATTCCAGGTTGATGGTTTGCACTATGCTATCCAACTCTTTATGCACAGACTCTGGCCATGTGTTGACCACATGCTGGTATGCCTGGACATATCTAGAATATTGCCCTCTTCCACCTTTAGTGATCTGACACACACATATACATGCTTTCCTACACAGTTATATTATTTAGCACAGTGTGGGCGAAAGTGACCAGTGATACTTTATTATTCAGAGAAACTGCAACAGTCACAATCCCCTACAATACCAGGGTGGACAGTACCAGTACAGGTTAATAGACAGTCTGGACATATCTCTACAGTTGTGGTGTATACTTATGCATGCAGACTACTACCACTGACATGATTCAAACTGTGGCTGTGTGTGCTAATAAAACAACAGTTCACATCTTAGTTGCATGTGCTGTTTGGGTTTTGTTGTCTGCATTTCCCCTGTTTTCTGTCTATGTGTCTCTCATTTGTACTAAATGGCCTCTGAGGATTACACCTGTCATATACAGGAATTCCTACACATTCACATTATGGTGCATGGTGTGGGTAACAGTGCTTAATACTACAGTACTATTATATGATTGCAAATCTACATTACCATATGATACCAGATTATACACATACAGTCCAGCAGTTAGACCTGTTTTGTCAAAGCATTACACTTTTATTGCCATACTAACAATATGAGACTCTTCCTGCCATATTCTCAAAAGTATGCAGTACTTGCCTTGAACAATACAGGTTTTATACTAGCAATTACTTTACTACTACTTTTATTTTTATTTCCTTTGACAGTAAAAGCATGAGTATTACTAACCTGCCTCAAGTCGCAATTGCGCCAGGCAGCAGATGTGGGCCTCCTGGTTCGCAGCCCACTCCATTGCAGCTGTGGGGGACATAAGAGGAATATTTAGCCATACCTCTCCATGATACACCTGAGCTGGAAATTAATAAACAGGTAGTGAACTGATACTTACATATGGCTGGGACATCCCCTGATGCTCTAGCCTCTTGGAGCAATTCCTCCAAGAGGTCCCCCTTCCACCACTTCAGGTTGGTCTAGTGGTGCCTGACCTGCTCACCAGTTCAGGGTATGCCAGTGGCACTGGTGAGGTCACGGTTGAGACAGTCCCAGGCATCCACCTTATATTGGGAGCCCTGGTACTGGCCCTGCAGCAGTCTCTGTGCATGGTCTTTAACTAGGAGTCCAGCCATGACCTTGGACTCCTGGATGCACCTGCACTGCGCCCGGAATTGCACTGCTTCTCCCCTTGCTGCCATATTGCAAGGAGGGGCTACAACCAGTTACGAGCTGTATTCTTGCCTCTTGGGTTTAAGTAGGGCCACTTTCCCGCACTTTTCCATGATTGGCCGGTTTTGTAAAGGCTAAGCTATGGGCAAACCTGCTTACCTAAGGTTGGCATTGTTTAAAGGGGTATACCACTGGGCACAATGAGTTAGCTGGTGTACACATTGCTCACACCTCCTAAGCTGGCCTGTGCAATGCTTGGTGTTGCCTACAGTAGACATTCATTATAATGCCTTTTTGTCATTGTGTTATTATTCATTACACCTTATATGTATGCCTAGTATCCCTGATTGATGTGTACGTACACTTTGTGGGGTCCTTGTGTTTTATTGGGGACTTCAACACTCTATTACCAGTACACCTCACTTCTGGGCTTACAGCTGTAGTCCAGTTCACATATTTATGTTATGTAGTCAGTTATCGCACATATGACTGTATACTGATGCCTTTCACAGGTTCAGTTTGGTTATACGATGGTGAGGACATGTTTACTACTACCTCATTCTTCTGTACTTCTGTGATGGCTTGCTGGATAGCTACTGGGACTATGGTGTATAGGGTCCTGGGTTCGAGACCTGCATGTCTCTTTATTTTGTTGCTGGGCAGACAAAGGCCCATTGGATACAGAGTGATTAAAGCACTTTAAAGCTGTTGTAAGTGGGTTTGAGTGGGTTTGCGCGGTGGTAAGCACTGCTTAGTTCAGGTTATAGTTTCTTACACTTAGCTTCTACTTTGCTTAATCTGTGTAGGCAATGCTTACCCCCATGCAAATGCACTTAAACACGCTTACTAGTGCTTACATATGCTTGCTACTGCTTGTCTGTGCTTACACCTGCTTACTACTGCCTTATTCATTATGACTCTTCACATGTGCATTTCCTGCAGTACTCCAGTTCATAAATATATGTTATTTAGTGTGGTTTGCAATAAAAATATTGGTTATACCATGCTTTGCCATGTAAAATAGACTGTGCTGCAGTGGGACTCAAACTGGGAATGCCTTCTGGTTAGGCACATGCTCTGTCCACTACACTATTGCTGTACTGCTTCATTTGCATATATCTTCCTTGTTATCCTCTTCAGCCTTTTAAGCTGTTTTAACCATAGCTAAGCAATGGCCACACCCATGCACCTACAGCTAGCTGTACTCGGAGTTTTAAAAAAAATAAAGGGGTTTCTTCTTTTGATTTTTATGTCCTGTTGCTGTTGTACACATGGGGGACTGCTGGTGGGGATATGTGGACACCTATGAGCAGTCTTGCTCATTTATTTCCACTTTGTGCTGTTCTGCATTGCAGGGGAGTGTTTATTCGGAGAGCTCTGCTCTTAGACACGCCCCCCTGAACTCGTACACACTCCATGTAAGCCTAGGAGGTTGGGCAGCACGTCTTCATTAACATGCATGGCATGCTGCCGTCCTCCTCCTACACAGGCACTTCTGTGCAGGACTAAGCTAGTCTTGCACGGAAGATTAGTGAATCTGGGGGAATGTCTTGCATACAGAGAGACAAAAAGTCATAAAATATAATGATTTGCAGGCAGAAATGAGAGTAATGTGGAAGAAAGATACCCATGCAGCTGCCATAGTAAAAGGAGCAATGGGTCTTATAAAAAGTATCTATAATTGTATTTAGATATGTTACCAATGCATGTAACTCCATACTAATTGCAGAAGGAGACATTACTGGGCACATTGCGGGTGCTGTGAAAAGCACTTCTGGCTGACATCAAAGGTTGAAACAATACTAATTTCATGAACTGTAATCATACTTTGACTTAGGAATTCCCATCATGGTATTAGAAACCCAAAAGTCTTTGAAAAATTAAAAAAGAAAGAGAGAAAAAGCTTCAAATGCAAATTTGTGTTCAGTAATACAACACATCCATGAAAAACATTATATATAGATCAAGAAACTTTGGGACATTTGGAAAAAGAAGAGACAGAGGAAGTGCAAAAATATAAAGAACAAAACCTAGGGAATTTTGAAAGGTATAAAAAAGAAACATGGACATGGGAAAGGAAGAGAGTTTTAATATGGTGCAACATTTATGCAAAATAAAAAAACAAACCAATACAATTTATTTATTTTATTTCTCTATTTATTGCATTTGTTTACCAGGAAAGTCCACAAGAACATAGATACAGAATAAAATTAACCATTAATTGGTACAGAAGTAGAACAGTGTTACACATAGTGATTACAGTGATATATACAGAATATATACATAAAAGCAGGAATCTAGTTGGTGTGATTACAGTAATATATACAGAATATATACATAGAAGGAGAGATTTAGTTGGTTGCCAGATAATTTCAGAGAAGTACAAAAAGCAACTCTAAAGATATTTCAAGAAAACTACAGGCAAAGGCACCCAGATATGGACAATTTCACAATACAAAAATAAGATCAACAGGGGGAATGTCGAATAAAAGATTAGTGAAGAAAAATTTAAACAAGTAGAAGCTGAAGTTATGGAATACCTGCTAAGTAATGGATTTAGGATAGAATGTCTAACACAGGTTATGTCACAGCATGATGGAACAATGAGTCCCCAAAGTAAGGAGAAACAGAGCAGAAGACATATGAAGAAGAAATATGGGTATGGGAGAGAAAAAGAGATTTAATATGATGCAATATTTATGCAAAGGAGAAAGCAAAACTAATCAATACAAAAAAGCAACAGCAAAGGTATTTAAAGAGAACTAGAGGGGAAGACATCTGGATATGGAAAATTTCACAATACAAAAAATAAGAAAACAAGGGGGAAAGTAAAAAAGAGGCTTAGTAATGTAGAAGTTAAAGAAATAGAAATTTAAGTTATGGATTATCTGCAAAGTGAAGGATTTAGTGTAGAAAATCCAACTCTTGTAACATCACACCATGATGGCACAATGAGTCCCCAAATTAAGGAAAAACAGGTGGAATGGGAAGCATCTGATCACTTGCCACATGAAGATACTTTGGAGCCTTCAGTAGGAATCCAGTATAAAAGTTCAGTTGGAGTTGCACAGCAAAGGCAGGAGCAGGAAACAGTGGCAACTCTCACGCAGTCAATGTTGTGGAGTGATAGGCCAGTGAGTTCCCAGATGAAAGAGCAATGGATGAAACAGGATGCAGCTGAAGAAAATATCTCACAAGCAGGTGTTCTGGAACTTTCTGTAGAATGCCCACAGGAAACAGAGAACAAAGAATGTGCCCTCAGTTTAGAAGAAAATAATCTTAGGGAAGAGTTACTTAATTTAATAGAGATGGGTAGACATACTAATTCGATGAAAGAAATAGATTGCAGAAAGTCAATAAGACCCATAATGTTAGAAGTCTGATAAAACAAATGAACATAATAATCAAGACTATTAATAGAAATTGATGTGATATAACAGAAGTAAATAAGATATATTATTGTGCAGCTAAATTAATAACAAACAATGTCGTACCACAAAAACACAAAGCAATAAGGGAAAGGAAGGGAAGAAATCAAATGTCATCATGGAAGCATCAAATAGGAAAAACTATAAAGCAATTAAATCAAGAAGAGTAGAGGGAACATATCAACAAAAATACTTAGAAACATAGATGTGATAAAAGTAATGCACAATATCAGAACAGACTAGGATCTATTGAACATTATTGCAAATAATATAAAACTTAGAAGATATGGAAATAAATATAAAGGAACATTACTAAATAATCAATTTATTAATGACCACCAAAAAAAGTTTTATAGAGAATTGGAAACAAAACAAAAGGAATAGAAATGCTACCATAAAAGGATGAAAAGACACATTTTGGAAAAATATCTATGAAGACCCTGTGGAACATAACAAAGTTGCTAAATGAATAGAAGAAGTAAAATAAACAGTAAGAAGGCCAAATGTACAGGATCTGAAATGGGATGAAGTAATTGCTAGAGAGATTGAAACAAAGTTAAGAAAAACTCCTAAATGGAAAATCTTAGGCCTAGATGCAGTAACTAATGTCTGGTTAAAAGTATTAACATGTTTGCAAAAAGATTTAGCACTGAGAAACAACTACTTATAGGTGCATCCCGAACAGACACCAATCTGGCTAACAACAGGAAAAATGATACTCCTACCCTACCGAACCTACAAACTGTCCTGAAAACTATAGACCAATAACTTGCCTTCCGATGATGTATGTGGGTCATGCAATGGTGCAGTGGTTAGCGTTGTCACCTCACAGCAAGAGGTTTCTTGGTTTGATTCTTGGCAGGGGTGCCTTCTGTGTGGAGTCTGCACATCATCCCTGCAGTCACATGGGTTTCTTCTGGATGGTCCCATTTCCTCCCACATTCCAAAGACATGCATCCTGAGTATTTCCCCCTGGATCTCCACTGAAATTTATTTAGCTTTGTCCCAGTCAGACTTTCCCAGTTAACAAATCGTAAATAAATAAACTATATACTGGAACTGATGCCGAGAGAGGTTATAGTCATTTAGAAGAAAACTGAAGAATAGCAAAAAGGGGAAGAATCTAAGCATGGCATGTATAGAAGACAAAAAAGCATTTGACATCATCCCACATTCATGGATAAAGGAGTGCTTACAGATGTATACAATATACCCTACATTGTTCAATTATATTACAGTTACCATGAAAGAGAGGCTAACCACTCTGTAGCTAAGCCATGATAAAGGACAAATTATTATCCCAGGGATAAAAATTGAAAGGGGGATATTCTGGTGTGACTCCTTGTCACCATTGCTCTTTTGTCCTACCCTTAACCCATTACGCTGTTTACTTAACAGATTAGGTCATGGTTACAACTTTTCTCCCATAAAACAACAAAGTGTAAAGACTTCTCATATTCTTTTTGTGGACAATTTAATACTGTATAGTTCATCAGATGAGGAGCTGAAAGCACAACTGCAAGTGTAAAACTTTCTCAGATGATATAAGAATGTCATATGGTTTTGATAAATGTGCAAGAGCAATATTTAAAGCAGGAAAGCTGCAGCACAAAGACAATATCAGTCTGGGTCAGGAATGTGATAAAAAGGAACTTGAACAGGAGGGAGAGTATAATTATTTGGGGACTGATGAAGGATTGACTGACACCTTTGACATACATTCAGTCTGCTCAGTTACACTTTTCATTTCAGTTCTTACATCCTTTTTAATTCTGATTCTACTTTGCACAGCATAGAGAATGCCACTCTTCTAGGTGTAGCCAAGGTATATGCGAGATCAATTGACTTTGACTTCATCTTCACTAGTACACAGTTAAGCAGCCCAGCTTCACCAAACATGTACACATTTATTTCATTCATTCTAGCAGACAGCCCCAGCTTGCATGCCATAACTCTGCAGCACAGATTATGTATGTATGAACCATACACTTTAAAAATCCCAAACTTATACTTGTGCTTCTTCCACTCTGAAAGTGCTAGCAATCTGCCACTACACTTGAGTTTGCCTGCATGGCTATGTATTTCTGTCTCTGCTTCATGCAGCGGCATGTGGAGGCTCCAAGGTGTTTGTAGGTAGCACATGATATTACAGTAACATCAGCCCTTGTATCACTCTTGAAATTAAATGTCTTTGTAATGTAGAAGTTAAAGAAATAGAAATTTAAGTTATGGATTATCTGCAAAGGGAAGGATTTAGTGTAGAAAATCCAACTCTTGTAACATCACACCATGATGGCACAATGAGTCCCCAAATTAAGGAAAAACAGGTGGAATGGGAAGCATCTGATCACTTGCCACATGAAGATACTTTGGAGCCTTCAGTAGGAATCCAGTATAAAAGTTCAGTTGGAGTTGCACAGCAAAGGCAGGAGCAGGAAACAGTGGCAACTCTCACGCAGTCAATGTTGTGGAGTGATAGGCCAGTGAGTTCCCAGATGAAAGAGCAATGGATGAAACAGGATGCAGCTGAAGAAAATATCTCACAAGCAGGTGTTCTGGAACTTTCTGTAGAATGCCCACAGGAAACAGAGAACAAAGAATGTGCCCTCAGTTTAGAAGAAAATAATCTTAGGGAAGAGTTACTTAATTTAATAGTGATGGGTAGACATACTAATTCGATGAAAGAAATAGATTGCAGAAAGTCAATAAGACCCATAATGTTAGAAGTCTGATAAAACAAATGAACATAATAATCAAGACTATTAATAGAAATTGATGTGATATAACAGAAGTAAATAAGATATATTATTGTGCAGCTAAATTAATAACAAACAATGTCGTACCACAAAAACACAAAGCAATAAGGGAAAGGAAGGGAAGAAATCAAATGTCATCATGGAAGCATCAAATAGGAAAAACTATAAAGCAATTAAATCAAGAATAGTAGAGGGAACATATCAACAAAAATACGTAGAAACATAGATGTGATAAAAGTAATGCACAATATCAGAACAGACTAGGATCTATTGAACATTATTGCAAATAATATAAAACTTAGAAGATATGGAAATAAATATAAAGGAACATTACTAAATAATCAATTTATTAATGACCACCAAAAAAAGTTTTATAGAGAATTGGAAACAAAACAAAAGGAATAGAAATGCTACCATAAAAGGATGAAAAGACACATTTTGGAAAAATATCTATGAAGACCCTGTGGAACATAACAAAGTTGCTAAATGAATAGAAGAAGTAAAATAAACAGTAAGAAGGCCAAATGTACAGGATCTGAAATGGGATGAAGTAATTGCTAGAGAGATTGAAACAAAGTTAAGAAAAACTCCTAAATGGAAAATCTTAGGCCTAGATGCAGTAACTAATGTCTGGTTAAAAGTATTAACATGTTTGCAAAAAGATTTAGCACTGAGAAACAACTACTTATAGGTGCATCCCGAACAGACACCAATCTGGCTAACAACAGGAAAAATTATACTCCTACCTACCGAACCTACAAACTGTCCTGAAAACTATAGACCAATAACTTGCCTTCCGATGATGTATGTGGGTCATGCAATGGTGCAGTGGTTAGCGTTGTCACCTCACAGCAAGAGGTTTCTTGGTTTGATTCTTGGCAGGGGTGCCTTCTGTGTGGAGTCTGCACATCATCCCTGCAGTCACATGGGTTTCTTCTGGATGGTCCCATTTCCTCCCACATTCCAAAGACATGCATCCGGAGTATTTCCCCCTGGGTCTCCACTGAAATTTATTTAGCTTTGTCCCAGTCAGACTTTCCCAGTTAACAAATCGTAAATAAATAAACTATATACTGGAACTGATGCCGAGAGAGGTTATAGTCATTTAGAAGAAAACTGAAGAATAGCAAAAAGGGGAAGAATCTAAGCATGGCATGTATAGAAGACAAAAAAGCATTTGACATCATCCCACATTCATGGATAAAGGAGTGCTTACAGATGTATACAATATACCCTACATTGTTCAATTATATTACAGTTACCATGAAAGAGAGGCTAACCACTCTGTAGCTAAGCCATGATAAAGGACAAATTATTATCCCAGGGATAAAAATTGAAAGGGGGATATTCTGGTGTGACTCCTTGTCACCATTGCTCTTTTGTCCTACCCTTAACCCATTACGCTGTTTACTTAACAGATTAGGTCATGGTTACAACTTTTCTCCCATAAAACAACAAAGTGTAAAGACTTCTCATATTCTTTTTGTGGACAATTTAATACTGTATAGTTCATCAGATGAGGAGCTGAAAGCACAACTGCAAGTGTAAAACTTTCTCAGATGATATAAGAATGTCATATGGTTTTGATAAATGTGCAAGAGCAATATTTAAAGCAGGAAAGCTGCAGCACAAAGACAATATCAGTCTGGGTCAGGAATGTGATAAAAAGGAACTTGAACAGGAGGGAGAGTATAATTATTTGGGGACTGATGAAGGATTGACTGACACCTTTGACATACATTCAGTCTGCTCAGTTACACTTTTCATTTCAGTTCTTACATCCTTTTTAATTCTGATTCTACTTTGCACAGCATAGAGAATGCCACTCTTCTAGGTGTAGCCAAGGTATATGCGAGATCAATTGACTTTGACTTCATCTTCACTAGTACACAGTTAAGCAGCCCAGCTTCACCAAACATGTACACATTTATTTCATTCATTCTAGCAGACAGCCCCAGCTTGCATGCCATAACTCTGCAGCACAGATTATGTATGTATGAACCATACACTTTAAAAATCCCAAACTTATACTTGTGCTTCTTCCACTCTGAAAGTGCTAGCAATCTGCCACTACACTTGAGTTTGCCTGCATGGCTATGTATTTCTGTCTCTGCTTCATGCAGCGGCATGTGGAGGCTCCAAGGTGTTTGTAGGTAGCACATGATATTACAGTAACATCAGCCCTTGTATCACTCTTGAAATTAAATGTCTTTCAATGAATATGAAGTTTACTTGCCGGTATGATTCAGTAATATGTACAGTAGTTACTGAACCCAGAAAAAAATACTTTTTGAACATTTTTATTAGTATTGTTCTCAATTTACATTTCTTTAATCAACTTAGTTTTGTAAATGATGGTAAAATGTTGCATCTATTACACTTTCTGCTGTGTGCAACACACTAGTCTGATTTAAGTATGATAATGATTATACCTTGTGAATTTGCCAAGTGTACACTTATTCACTTACTTTGGACTGGATTCAGAAAGGGTCATTGCCAACAGTAAGCACTGACACAGGCTGCTACTGCTAGCTGCGGTCTTTTCTGATTTAGGGACAGGGCCACTACAGTGATCCTATAGGGTCTTTAGGATCACTACAGTGGGCTACCTCCACACCTGTGCTATATGCTAATGAGATATTCTGGGAAAGTAGCATATGGTAATTAGCCATGTGCTGTCCCCCAGAGATGCCTGCATAAGTTAGTTCTTTCAACTGAGTTAATTAGTTTGTCCAGAAGTTCACATTCATCCATTACTTTCAATTGGTGAGCTCACATTAGAGGTAAGTACAGGGGAGTTTAGGGGACAGGTATTGGTGGAGGTGTGCCTGCTCATGTGTGTATGTGATTGTGTCTACATGTGTGAGTGCACAAAGAGGGATGAAGTCTCAGGTGATTTTGTATGCATAAGACTGTGAGTCTGCATTAGTGGTTGCAGTATGAGGCTTAGGGAATATGTAGGGTAGCTGTGTGTGTGTGTGTGTGTGTGTGTGTGTGTGTGTGTGTGTGTGTGTGTGTGTGTGTGTGTGTGTGTGTGTGTGTGTGTATACATGTGTATGTTTGTGTGTATGTGTATGTTTGTGTGTGTATGTGTATGTTTGTTTGCATGTGTGTGTATGTGTACACACGTGCATGTTTGTGTGTGTGTGTGTGTGTGTGTGTGTGTGTGTGTGTGTGTGTGTGTGTGTGTGTGTGTGTGTGTGTGTTTGTTTGTGTGTGTGTGTGTGTGCATGTGCATGGGGTGAATGGGTGACTGCGTCCATGATTGCAGTCAGGTGGGGGAGGCCGCATGTGTGTTTGCATGAATCTGAGTGTGTGTGTGTGCATCTTTGTGTATGGGGGAGGTTGTCAAACTTCTAAGCTCCCTTAGACTAACAAACAAATCCTGCAGTATTGGGGGGGGGCACTAAACACCAGTGAAATATTACTTTAAAGGCATTTACTTAGTTAATAAAACAAGTTTTGCAGCACTAAAGGTATATGGGCAGGGGAACACTACACACCATTAATACTATTTAATTACTAACCTAAACTCACTTAAACATTAACAGAGCAACATTTTTCCTACACCAATGATGTAAGATGTACAGGAGGTAACACTAGACACCAGGGACACTCATTAAACATTACTTTAACTCATTTAAAAGAAGATTTGAACCATGTACCCTTTGCACAAAGAGCAATACATCAATAAGGCAGAGTTTCAATACTCTGCTCTAATACTAAATGCTAGGGGCACTGTTTAAATATTACTTTAAGTCACTTCAAAACCATAAAAGAACAACAGGAAAAAGCTTCAAACCCAGTACTCTTAGCTTAGGAAGAACTTGACTAACAGGTAAGTGCTTTAGTCATCTGTACTAACTGAGGACCTACTAGATGAAAAAGTATTTTATGTGGATGTATTTTATGAACCATAAGATGTATGAGAATCTTATGTCTGGTATTACGGACTGCCTGTAATGGTCTGTCACTTGTAAGGCACAGTGCAGGTATAAGGCACGATCAGGAATTTTCAGTAAAATGAGAGACAGGTGAGAGGGATGAGGCTGTGTCCTTTTTTGAGGGGTTGCCATACATGTAAATGGCTGTGTCTTAGACTCATGGACAAAGTTGGGGGGAACACTAGATGACACCAAGGAGAATCTTTACATATTACTCTGAGTCACTTAAAACTGAATAGAGCAACATGTCTAGCATTACAATGCTGTTTCTGAAAATTAAGAAGAATGAAACTCTAATATCTTTCATTACTGCCTGACTGTAATCATCAGAGATTTATAAGGGATGGGAAAAAATAAAAGGATAATCAGGGACATTCTGTCAACTCAGAAACAAGTATGTGTTATGCTAACGTGTATGCATTTAGAGTTGTTTGAACGCTGTGGGATAACTGTGCCAACCAGTGGTGATTACCGTAAGAATGTGTTGATTAGCACTAGTGGCAACACCATGAGATTTAGAGATATGCAAATTAGCCAGTAATGGGGTCTTTCTTCATTGTGACAAATGTGTACCTGCATCACATATTCAACAGTCACAGAAACAGTCCCTTTTGGCAACAGCTCTTAGCACCCATGGTGTAATTTTTTACAAATTCCAGGGTTTGACCACTCTTAAAGTCTTTCTGCTTTTCCCAGTTAGGGGTCACCACAGCAGATCACCAGTCTACAAGTAATTGGCAGTGGATTTTTATGGTGTCAAGTTGCCAGCCTAGCACCCAACCTTCACAGAAGGCACACACACATGTACCTACCTGCATATCTTTAAAGTTCACTCAACCACAGGGAGAACATGTAGACTACACACAGAAAGCACTCCAGCCAAGAACTGAACCAGAGAACCTCTTGTTGTGAGGCAACAACACTAACCACTGCACCACCGCAGCCTTCATGTTTGTTTGTTTGTTTGTTTGTTAGTGTTGCAATTTACACTCCATTTTACCTCACACACATAATTCATCATCTCTCTTAGCATTTTGTTTGTTTACTAATTGTTTACTAATTCTGCCTTTCATGTCATTTGCATTGCATTTCCCAAATTCACTTTTAGTTGTACTTTTTCAGACTTCAATATCATCCTGGACAATACCATTTCTGCCTTTAATATGTTTATCTTTCATTTCATTAAACCTACAACTTTCTGCTGGTTTCATATAGGTGCCCTACAAAAGCTCTGACATTTTCACATTTATCTTGAACTCATCTATCAGATGTTGCCATTGCATGTATAATATGTCTTTATTGCATAACATGCTCATTTTGCTTACTGTTTATTGACATATACTTTCAGAATGAAAATGAACTGCACAAAGCCTCCACTTAATTTCAACCTGAATTTCTTTGGTTTCTTTCTCCAACTTGAAAAGTGAGAATCTCTGCCTCTATACTGGCTAGAAAAATGGTTTTGTAAAGTCAAATGACTTTGGTAGGTTAAGCTTTGTCATACTCAATGAAAAATCATTTTATTAGAACTAAAAGTATGAAATACAGCAATTGACCACTTAGCGTAGTCCTCAACTTCTTAGAGCAAGAAATATGAACAAAACAATAAATAATATGGGGACAGAGGCCCCAAAAATAGGGACACCTTTTAAATATTTTTCTTATAAACTTAAGAAGTTGCTAGAATAACAAGTTTTGCATTAGCATGAATATTTTGAAGGGCGTGAAGTTTGAAACTCAAATGTGTGTCATTACTTTCAGAAAAACAAAGTTTTTATGAGGAACAGACCAAAAACATGAGGCAAAAATCTTGACATTCTTGCAAAAAGCTGTACAGTTGAGAGGTATGCCACTTACTTATGTAAACCTACTAATTCCTCATAAAACAAGTTAGTCTGATCTCAGAGAACCATATCCAACTTATTGGCTGTTTCACTGACTAAAATGGATGTTTTTTTGGTTTAGTTTTTCCTGATTCTGACACCAGGTCAAGAACACCTGTTGTTACACAGTCCTGCAGCTATGTGGTGTCAATAGCATCAAGATACAACATTTGCTGTAAAACAGTTTTAATACAGTACAAAATGGTAGCATAGCAAGAACAATGACAGCAAGCTTCTTCAATCCCCATAAACATTCTACCAATTGTCCAAGTAGACTCAATGCATTATGGGATACTGTACATTTTTAAAACGACAATGCTGTACGTTACATTCTTAAAGTTGCAATGCTATTATACACATTCACGGTATGTACAAGAGCAGAACTTTTGCATATAACTTATAATAAAAATAATGATAATAATGACAAATTACTGAATCATACAAAAGCATTTGTAGAAAATGTCATAAAAATAAATTACATTTCCAAATTAATGTACCTAATTTGTGGTTGAAGCATCAGAAACTTTGATAATAGAAACATTAATACAATTATTATTAATAACTTACATTAAATTGCTGATTCTGAAATTCATATTAAATGTCTGCAAAAGAAAATACTGGAACTTCACTCCTGTTTTGAAAAAAAAGTACTGAAACTCTGTTCTCGTGGATTCCCATTTACTTTCATAACTGATAATGTACACACACACACACACACACACACACACACACACACACACACACACACACACACACACACACACATACACACACACACACACACACACACACACACACACACACACACACATATATATATATATATATATACATATATATATATATATATATAGTTTCACTTCAGAATCTCGAACTACTGAAATATTAAACTTCAGTAGCTCGAGACTGAAGTGTCAAAACTGCACTTTCGCGAAAGTGCAAAATCCCGAATGCAGAAATGTCGAATCTGCGGTTGTGGAGGCTCGTACTTGACGTGAGATTCCCTGTGTTCGTAATGTGTGGTCTAGTATGTGGATGTAGCTGGAGATTCAGGTAAGTGATGTTTTACTCGGGGTTTTAGGTAGGGATTTTAGTGTGTGTGAGTATATTTGGAGTTTTGAGGTGTGAGTTGGGGTAGGTAGGTAAGACTGTGAGTGGGTGAGTGCTTAGAGTTGTGGTATTTGTTTGTATGTGATGTGTGTTTGTGCAAGGGGGATTGTAGAATGTGTGGTGGTGTTTTTGTGTGTTTGTGTTTTTAGTGCAACCTCAGAGTTAGCATATATAAGAAGCGGGGGTATGGGGGTGTAGGAGGGCTTGCCCCCCTGCTTATATGTAGAGTCCACCCATGTGTTTGTTTTGTTGTGTTTGTATGTGCTTTGTTGCTTTGTAGTGTAGGGAGGACGGTGTATGTGTGCTTGTTTGTGTGTGGAGTGTGTATGTGGACAGTTGCGATTTTGAATTTCTCACTTTTGGGGTTTCGGATTTTTCAGTTTTCGGCTTTACAGTCTGGAGATAGTGAAGTTCAATATTTCAGTATTTCAGGATTGTAATATATATATATATATATATATATATATATATATATATATATATATATATATATCGACTTTCTTTGTTCATTGTCATATAAAGGGTCACTGCTGTCCTTTACTTTTCTTCATCATTATCATCAACTTGCCTTCTCCCATTTTTCATGAGGTCAGAATATTGCATCAACTGTTACTACATCTCTTGATTCATTGGCATTTGCCTCCCTTCTGCAACCTTCATGTTAAACTGTCATAGGTCTCCTGTTACACAATCTATCCATCTTTTGGATGGATGTCCCAAGTTCTTCCTGCCTTCCTCCTGCTTCTCCCAAAATCATCATCACCAAAATCATCTTCTGCTATCCTGCACATGTGAACAAACCTGCCTAACCATCACATCTCAGCAAATTTCAGTTCATAAACCTCTGCATCAATCCCTCTGGAGAATGGTACCCCAATAGGATATATTCTAGCACCTCTCTTCTTTTCTATCTACATCAATAAACTTCCTCTCACCATCCTCTCTTCTTCTCCTGCTTTATGCTGATGACATGGTCCTATTTTGCTCTAACCACTCTGCCTCTTCACTTGAAATTGAACTCAGGCTGACAGTCATGCCCTTATTCAAAGGTCAGTGATAAACAATTGCTGTTAATCTCTCCTAAAACAAAAACAATGTTTTTGGCAATAGACAATATATCACTTCTATCTCCATGCCTCTAAAAATCATTGATCATCTTAATAACACTGCTGAAAACATCACTTCATTGAAATACCTAGGGATATGATTGAACATCTTTCTAAATCTTCAACAACAAATTAACACATCCAGACCCCACAGCTCATTCGTAAACTCTCAAATTTCAACCCAGCCCAACTTCCACTATCAGAAAACTACTTAAAACTTTGAAACTCATCACCCTTGCCCCAGACACCTTACCAGCTGAATACATCAAAATCACTGCAGATGCTTTGGCATACCTTGTGTCCAACTTAATAAAGTGTTTTTTCAAGGAAAGCTATGTTCCCACCCAGTGGAAAAATTCCTACATACTTCCTCTACATAAGGATGGAAACTCCACTGACCTGTCTAAATACAGGCCCATAACCATCCTTTCTCCTCTGTCTAAAATGCTTGAAACGTGTATACAATCCCAAGTTCTTAACTACATTACTGAAAACTTACTACTTTTCCTGTAATACAAGGTTTCCGTCCACATCACAGCACCACCAGTGCACTACTAAGCTTTGTTACAGCAGTAAATCAAAGCAGTTACAACAATAACCTTGCCTCTTCCATATTCCTTGCTCTGTCCAAAGCTGTCTGCATGGTGTCACACCAAAAATCAGCATGCATAATGTCTTCTCTAGACTTTGATAAGCTTTCACTATCCTGGCTTAACAGTTACATCTCAAACAGACAGCAAGCTGTAAAGTAGCCAAATAACAAAACAACATCTCATCCTTTCTCACAGTAGCCACAGGAGTCCCTCAAGGCTCTATGTTAGGTTTACTACTTTTTAATACATTCAGCAAAGACTTGCATTTAGCAACCAAGCAAGCAACCATCATCCAACAATTCCACAATCATCTGCTCTGCCAAAAACATGGTTAAACTACAGCAGTACACCCTAGAAGCTCTCTTACAGATTGAGACTTGATTAAATGATTCAGAACACCTTTGGAACCCCTAAAATTGCAAATGTATCTTATTTGTCCCTAAGCAACTATCCAACCCAAACAAAAATAATTCTCAATTCTATCAATGCCAAGATAGGGGTTACCATTGATGAAAACCTAAAATTTGACCACTGCATAAAACAGGCTGTAAAGAGAACCCATCCACAACTTGAGCATACCTTTCAACTGTCCAGATTTTCACAGAATGTCCAGATTTTTCCTCATATTTTTGGTTCCTCATAAAATCTGTGGTTTTCAGGAAAATCACTAAGGACTGAAGTCACTAGATAATGGCATACATTTGCATTTAACACTTGCTTCACACTTCACATCCTTCAGAAAATGCATGCTAACACAAATCTTATTATCCTAGCAATTTTCTAAGAGCAATATTTAAAATCCATCCCTATTTCTGGGCCTTTGTCCCCCCGTTATTTTAGGCTTTGTCCAGATTTCTTGTGCTAAGAAGTTGCAAGGTATGACTAGGAGCCGTCTATAGAGCCAAATTACTTAACAGAACAGGTTAGGTTAAGCATTGCCTCATCTCTCCTCAGGCATGCTCTCCTGTACACAACCCTCATACTCTTCAATTTACAATCCAATCTGCGCTCCTTGCCAGTGCTATCACAGAATTACAAAATTTGCTGTCAACCAGCATCATAGGACATATTACAGCCTTGCACTATGGTGACTTCATTGGCTGGGTTTAAGGCACTATTTAACCTGCTTACACTTTGTCATGAAACATAAGCTCATACATGCGGTCTATATTACAGTGTTGAAAGATGAAGTAACCGAACACGTCTTTATCAACATATAAATATTGACCTCTGCAAATGCCGAACGGCCACATCAGTGAATTTTTTCCCAGGGGAAAAAATTCCCCCCCACACCCCCGATATAGGGGGCTGTGCACCCACTACAGTGGGCAAATCCCCAATGACGACCAAGCAATTTTTTCCCCTGGGAAAGAATTCGCTAATGTGGCCATTTGGCAATTGCAGAGGTCAATATTTATGTGTTGATAAAGACGTGTTTGGTTACTTCATCTTTTGACACCATAATATAGACCCCATATATGACCCTAACAAATGTCCAGGTCTAAGTAATATTCTCTAACTCTATAGTCCCAGTAAATTATAACGTTCTGACAGGATATTCCAAGGTGTAGCGAGATCAACCAATACTGTACAAGATTTCCTAGTCCCCTCCTCTCTGTCTAAAACCTGGAATTCCACACTGCTCTCTTAGAATATTAGAAAACAATAAGTCTTTCAAACTACACATAAAGGATCAACTAAAAATACTTGGCTACGTTCTTGCACCTCTCCTGGGATAACCAGAATGCTGATTCTTTCATCCTCTATTCCTGAGCCTTTCTAATCTCTAAATAACCTCTCTAGTCACTAAATGGTTCTCATACTCCTGCTGATATAACCACAATCTGGTCTACTGCTTTTTGTACTTCAAAGAACCTCCTACACATATTGTCAACCTCACAATTTACAAAAAGAAATTCTGCCATAAAGCTTTCCAGCAAATTGCAATATGTCAGTCATACATAATGTGTTTTAATTTTGTTGCCTCCAAATATAACAATCGTTGACATTTTTATTCTACTATGTATTATTTCCATATAAGGTGAAACAAATCTTTATCAAACTGAATAACTTTCATTGATCTAAAATATATTACATTAACTTTAGTTCTAGTGTTTACTAATTTTATTAAGGAGCTTTTCTGCCCAAGCCTCCAGTGAAAACAGGCAGCTTGACTACCCAGTTAGACCATCCTGGTAAACAAATACAATCAATCAATCAATCAATCAATCAATAAATAGTCACCCTCTAATTGTTGCAGTGCAGTTTCTAAAATAAACGTGTCAGTGATTCAGTCCATTTCAAATGCCATTTGCAGGTTCATCACTCTCTCCCCGTGAAATGAATGCCAATGCAAAACCATTGGAAAAGCTAACTTTTTACCTGTGAAACAATGTGCTGACTTTTTACTTGCCTTTCAGCTATTTAAACCTATCAAGAATGGGACCATACACAACTAACCTCCATACTATTCAGAGCTGCACCAACATACAACCTTAGACATCTTAACCACTCATGTTCACTCCTCCAAACCCCGCAAAATAATCTTCACTGCACAGACTATGCATTTTCAGTCCCTGGTCCCAAACTATGGGAATGTTTCCCTTCTTTTCGTAAAGATCATTCCTTTTCCCCCATTTTCTGGTCAGAAATAAAAGCACATTTAAAGACTAGAAAAACAACTACTATCTCTCTGGTTCCCTTCCTTCTTTCTTTTTCTCTTCTTTCGTCTACATATCTTTTTCTGACTCTGCTTTTGACTCTGATTCTTTCAGCATGCCAATTCAGATTCCCACTCTGCATATAAAGCATGTATATATCACATTTGTTACTCAGTCTGTATATAATATAATTAATCTATTCCTTTTATACTCAAGCCAACTATAATATTAACTTAATATATAATATGTTTCTATATTCCATTTTGTCATTAATTGTGTATATAATGTGAAGTATCAATTGTATTCACCCTGGGCTGACACTGAAATAGGACCAATGGGATCAGTGCTCTACCCCGGTTAACAGATTCAAACTAAATAAATAAATAAACCACCATAATCTCTTCTCCTTGACATTCTCTGCAATTGGACCACTTTGGTTTCAGCTCTGATGTCCTCATTTTTTCATCTATCTCATATTTTGTATCCTACTACCCATCTCAAGCACTTCATTTCCATTTCCTCAAGCTTCCTCAACTGCTCTACCATCACTGCTCAGGTTTTGTGCCATACAGAATCATTGGCTACACCACCGTTTTTTTTTCAGCTTTCTTTGCATTCTTCTGTCACATACCACCCCTGACACTCCGTGCCTGTTGGCTGTAGCACCTCTAATTCAAACTTTAACCTTCTCATTCAGAATTCCCTTCTCTTAAGCCAAACCTTCCAAATACTTGAAGATGATAATCCGTTTCACTCTTTTTTCCTTCTATCTCAAATTTTCAACTCCTTCTGATTTCTGTCATTATCTGCCAAGACAACTGTCTTATCTCTACTCAGTTTCATCCCATGTGCCTTCAGGTTTTGTATTCCAGACTTCTAACATATACTGAAGTTCCTGTTCATAGCCTACTTGAAATGTCACATTATCTGCATACAGCAGCTTTTCTGATCATTTCCCTTAGACCTGTTTGTTTTTTTTTAAATAGGCCATCACCAGTGAGCTCAGAGCTGAAACCTGATACACACCCACTCGCACTAGGAACCCCCTATCAGTCTGAAAACAATGTTCTTACTTGCGTCATTTGTTCCTTGTACATTGTCCTCACTAATTCCATCAGTGTTTCTGGCAAATTGAACCATTGTGGGACTGCCAAAATCCCCTTCCTCAGGACCTCTTCATATGCTTTCTCCACATCTAGGCTTGCTCTGTATCTGTATCTTTATCTGTATGTCTGTAACTATATTGACATATATATCTATATAGTGATCTATAACTATTTCTGTCTACATCTGCAGCTGTATCCATAACACATCTACTTCCATATTTATATGTACATTTAAAACCATATCTCCTTCCTAGATACAGTCAACCGGGCACAAGATTCTGGCGAAATAATCACTTCTCTATTTCTAGACCTCTGCAAAGCTTTTGATACCATTTCCCACACCATCCTCCTCTCCAAACTACCCACCCTCCACATTTCAGCAATCTACCAAAATGCAACAATCTTACTCTCCCTTCCTCAATACTTCCACAGGGGTACCCCAAGGCTCTATACTTGGTTCCTTCTTATTTAGCATCTTTATTAACAAATTTCACTCCACTCTCCCACAATGCTCAGTAATCCAGTATGCTGATGACATTACAATAATATGCACTGCAAATTGCAACTCTGAACTCCATCAAATCACCCAAAATATCCTCTCCTCTACTGAATCTTGGATACATAACAGTTATCTTTGCCCTAAATTAAAAAAAAAAGAAAGTAGCACTTTTTACCCCTAAGAAAACCACGCCCCTAGATAAACAAAACTCTTCACTATACAAGCCCAAGACAATCCTACTATAGATGTTGTCCCACACACTAAACTACTAGGCATTATTATAGATAAAACCTTAACTTTGACCTACACACAAAAATAACATCATAAAAACACACTAAAAGCTTGGTATGTTCTACAGGTACCAACACCTTCTTAGCCTCTCTACGAGACAAACCCTTGCAACCACCTTTTTATTACCCTGTCTCCTTTATGACACCCCTTTCCTCACTAATATCCAAAATTCTGCAAAATCCAAACTTGAAATGTGTTACAACAGAATAGCCAAATTTGTCACCAAGGCCAAATTCTTATCCCACTACTGTAACTCACTGAAACAATTAGTCTGTCTGGAACTCCCCCACCATCTGTCATTCACCCAACTAACCACAGAGCACAAAATAATCTACAGACCCACAGACTGTCCTGCTTTCTTGACACTACTCGCCCAATACCAACCCAGCAGGCAACTAAGATCTGAAAATCATCTACTTCTAAAAGGAAAAAAGCCTACCTTACCTGCTGGTCAACTCTATTCCTTCACCATCGCCAAAATATGGAACTCACTTCCACCTTCTATAAGAAACTCAAGCAGCGCCACCACCTTCAAACAAATACTGAAAAATTATCTCAACTCTTCCTGGCTATGTATCTACTGCATAACCTAACTTCCTCCTCCTACTTATATGATAGCCAAACTCCTTTGCTTTTTGCTACTGCTGACTGATGATAGTTTCTCCATAATTATTATTTTTCATCACGTGTTGATACTGCTACAATAATGCTGATTAATATATCTCTGTTTATACCTCTCCGATTAAATTCGTCTGGCAACCAACAAAATTCCTAGCTTTACATATATATTCTGTATATATATTACTGTCATCACTATCTGTAACACTGTATCTACTTTTGTACCAATTAATGTTTAATATTTTCTGCATCTATGTTCTTGCTGGAGTTTTTCTCCCAGGGCCTCCACTGAAAATGGTCTCTTTTAGGCCCAGTAGACTTTCCCAGTAAACAAATGCAATAAATAAATAAAAATAAATATATCTGCATCTATACCTATATCTATCTACACCTGTAACTGTATGTACTTTGCTTAACTGTCACTATATCTGCCTTCCTAAGTCTTTATCTGTATCTATAACTATAGCTGTTGATCCCTATATATCATCATCATCTGTGTCTAGATCACATCTCCATCTATATCTATACTTACATCAATATTTCTACTTATATATGTCTATATCTGTATCTATACCACATCTATATATATTATTGTATCTCTCTCTATTTTTATCTATATCTTCATCTGTATTTATATCTGTTTATATATGATGCTGTACCTCAAGCTATATCTAAATCAATCTCTCTCTCTCTTTATATATATATATATATATATATATATATATATATATATATATATATATATATAAATATAGTTTACAATCAATATGTTGAACATGGCTCATGTGCAGTTTAGATGTGCGGGAGTCAGAATGCAGAAAACTGTTTGGAAGACCGTTACAATGTTGACTCCGGAAGACCGAAGACCAGGACAGTGCGGATCGGGAGATTTACCCTTTTCCACACTGTAGTGCGATCTTGGAGTTGGAATATATAAGTGGCAGGGGGTGTAGGGGGGCTTGCCCCCCTGAAAAAATGACTGTCAGTGCATTGTAGTATGAACACCAGAGTGCAGGAGTCAAATTTGACTTCGAATGATTTGGTGTACGATCTTTCATTTATTTATTTTATATTTGATTACCAGGTTGGTCTGACTGGGCAATCAGGTGCCTGTTTTCAGCAGCGATCTGGCGAGAAAAGCTCCACATACATGACAATCACAAAAAATACAAAATCTCTACATATATGATAAAAATATAACAATCAGAGATGAGTACAAATTAATAGAGCAAACAATAGTATATCATATCATAGTACTATGAGAAGTTACAGAAGTGTACAATATAGAGTGTACAGTAGTAAAACAGAAAATATAATGTATTTGAGTACGAAAGTGCAGTAATATATACAGTTATATACATACATACATTTAAAAATACAATTCATTATGGTAGTTTTTTTTTCTACGTGTTTGACCTTTGAGTATTGCCAGAGGAAGATTTATCTGAATGATGGTAGTAGGGCTAGCCATGGTCAGTACAGGTACATTGCCAGATGAGACTGAGGTGGGCTTTTAATTGGGTTTTAAAGATGGGACTGCTGTTTTGCAATCTGCTATCTGGTGGAAGAGAATTCCAGATTTTAGCAACTGTGCAGGAATATAAGAATTCACCAGCACTGTGTCTGCACTTAACTACTTCAAGAAGGGCTTTGTTTGTGGATCTTAGCTGGCGAGCAGAATTGTGAAAGTTGAGTAAGCCTGAGAGATCAGGAATCTTGTTTGGATGGTACAGCAAGTAATGAGCCATGGTCAGCTGGTTATAGTTCAGTAAGTTGGTGAGTTCTAGCCAACGTAATTGTTTTAGTGAGTGACAATGGTGGGAATGGAAATTAGAGTTGATTGCAAATCTAGCTATTTTATTATAGCACATGGACAATTTGTGTAGGTCTGTCTTGTTAAGGTTTGTTAATACAGGGGATGCATAAAGCAATTTAGAGAGAAAGTGAGTTCTGGATATAGTAATTTTGGTGTTTTTGGTTAGATAGTTTTTGCAGCGGTATAGGGTTCCAAGTTTTTATGGACTTTTGATATGGTTTGTGCTACATGTTTGTCAGACTTTAGGTTTTGGTCAAGTATTACACCAAGAAGTTTACCTTGTGATACTGGGGAGATTTGTGTGTTGATTGGCAAAATCTATAGATAAAAGAGCAGAAGAGCGAAATAGTTTTGGTAGGGTGGAAAAGCATAAGTTGAGCCTTTTTGGGGTTAAGTATTAGTTTTCTGAGTTTTTTAACCAATTTTCAATATTGGAGAAGGTCTCTTGGGTTATAGTCTGCTGTGTATGGAATGTGGCGGCTGAGCAGATCAGTGTAGTATCATCTGCATATTCTTTCATGATGTAAATTGCATTTTTGATAGGTTTACATTGTGATGTTCAATGTTTCAATTGTAAACCTATATATGTATATATATATATATATATATATATATATATATATATATATATATTTATCTATAACTGTATTTGTATCGAGATAGGTAGCTTTGTCTGTATCTATATCTGTATATCTGTGTTTATACCTGTAGCTATATCGATCTATAGCTATAGCTCTATCTTTCTCTATCTTTACTGGTATCTATAGCTATATCTATGTCTATATATGCGCCTGTATTTATGTTTGTGTGTGTGTGTGTGTGTGTGTGTGTGTGTGTGTGTGTGTGTGTGTGTGTGTGTGTGTATATATGGACACACACACACATACAGTAGACCACTGATTATCCGAACATCGATTATCTGAAACGTCAATTAGCTGAACACAGACTTCCAAAGTTTTTTGGTAGGAAAAATCATAAAGTCTGAATACATTTTACAATCATTTTGCAGAATTGCAGTACATCATATTTTATTTGACTGGATGCATTTACTAAACTGATTGAAATGCCATACCATGTATTGTATTATTGAAGTAATGTGATTGAACAGAGCCTGCCATTTGTGCATGTGAAGTTGATGTTATGAAGTTTGCTGCTGAAGCTTTTGAATGGAGATCATGGTACATGAGGATCAGGAAATTTACCCTTTTCCTCAAGTTAGTGAGATCTCGGAGTGGGTACATATAATTTGCAGGGAGTGTTTGATTATCCGAAGTACCCTAGGTCACAATTAATTAGTTCAGATAATCTACACTCTACTGTATATATATATATATATATATATATATATATATATATATATATATATATATATATATATATATACTTGGAGAAGGGTAATATAGTTTGTGTTTTATTTGTTTCTGTATGTACTTGTGCTGGAATATAGTAAATGTTGGTATCCTGTGTATTTTCAGTATTTTGAGTTTTCAGTATTTTTAATTTTGGAGATTTTGTTCTCAAGATTTTGGGCTTTCAGGATTCTGTAGCGCGCACACACACACACACACACACACACATATATATATATATATATATATATATATATATATATATATATATATATATATATATATATATATATATATATATATATATATATATAAACTGTTGATCATGTCAGTTGTCGATCTTCCGGTCTTCTGGTCTCGGTGTTCTCGGTGTCGGTGTTTTGGCGTGTCGGTGTTTTCAAGTAGACCTATATATATATATATATATATATATATATATATATATATATATATATATATATATATATATATATATATATATATGGGTCTACCTGATAACACCGAAATGCCAAAACACTGACAATGAAATAACCAACACGACAAAACCGAAAGTTCAAAAACACGAAACTTCACATGCCCGACAAACCACAATCCCGACAATCAACAAAACAAATACCTTTCCTGGAAAACACACACACAACACAAGCACACCAAAAACCTTACAAACCTACACTAAACCTTACATACACAATTATCTATGCACTAACCTTAACCCAAACCCTAACCCTAAGGTCCGTCACTATCGCACACTTACCTTACCCGCACCCTAGCCCTAACTCAATTAATCTGCCCCTAACCCTTAAGTCTGTCACTATTGCACACTTACTTTACCCGCACCCTAACCCTAACTCACTTAATCTGCCCCTAACCCTCAAGTCTGTCACTATCGCACACTTACCTTACCCGCACCCTAACCCTAACTCACTTAACCCGCCCCTAAACCTAAAGTCTGTCACTATCGCACACTTACCTGACCCCGCACCCTACCCTAACGTCTGTAACTATCACACACTCACCTTACCCACACCCTGATCCTAACGTCTGTCCCTACCACACACTTACATTAACATATCGGTGTTCTCAGCGTCGGGATTCTCAACTTTCGGTCTTCTCCGTTGTCGATCTTCCATTGTTGGTGTTCTCGTTGTCGGCGTTGTGCACTTTCGGCGTTTTCAGGGTGACCTATATATATATATATTTATATATATATATATATATATATATATATATATATATATATATATCTGTATCGAGATATCAAATATATCTATATTTTTTGCATCTACATTTTTATATGTGTTTATATCTGCATCTGTCAGTGTTTGTAGCATGTATATCATATATCTATCTTTATATGTAGTGTATCTGTATTGATAGTTGCATACAGATCTGTATTGACATCTATATCCATCTATAGCTGTATCTACATGGATATATCTGTATCATTTTCTATACCTCCTATCCACATTTATAGCTGTACCTGTTGCTATAGCTGTATCTTTAGGACGTCTGTATTTATAATATATATGTCTGTATTTGTATCAGTGTTTTTTCTATATCTGTAACTGTATCTATGAAATATTACAACAATGTTTTCCATGTAATAATTTACCAAACTGCTAAAAACAGAAATTATATATAACCAACTCTCAAGTGATATGCAACTGTTTTTGTTTGTGTCTTTCGGCTTTTCCCGGTTAGGGATTGCCACAGTGGAACTCCGGTCCGCTAATGATTGGCAGTTGATTTTTACATACCGGCTTGCCAGGCCTGACGCACAACCTTCAACAAAGGTACGCCCATTCATGCATGTCTCCACGCAGAAGACGCTTTAGCTGAGAATCGAACTGGAGAGCGTCTTACTGTGAGGTGTCAACACTACCGCAGCACCACCACCACAGGTAAGCTATATGCAACAGTATCTTGATGAAAAAAATAAGACTGAATTTCTATTTGTAATTATGATTTTAGTTCAAGCTATCATTGGATCAAAAGGTAGTAAGAAAAACTTAAATACATAAAAAAGCATCGAGAACCCCTCTTCTAAGGGAGGGGGCTAGTAGCCACCCCAACAACCAGCATAAGTCAATTATTTCTTTTTGAGTCATTACCATAACTATTGGCCATACCCACTGTGATGTCAAATGTTTTGCCACTCCAAACACAAGCACAGATACACATCCCACTTTGGAAATCTGAAATGTTGGCAACCCTAGTTTGCAAAAATTGTATAGGTTGTATCTGGAGTGTGTGCTATTAATAAAAGGACAAATTAGTGGCACAGCAGATAGTGTTGTTGCCTCACAGTAAGAGGTTCCCAGTTTGATTCTCTGCTGCGGTGCCCTCTGTCAGAGTCAGCATGCCCTCCCTGTATTCACATGAGTGTGTTCTGGTTTCCTCCCACATTCCAAAGATATGGGTAGGTGCATTGGACACTCTAAATTGGCTATAGGTGTCAGTATGTGGTGTGGAAGAACTACAGCAGTAGGGCTAGCCACCCAGCGGTGTAAACTTTGGCTCCAGATGATTGTCAATGTTGAAGTGACACCCCAACCCCATGTGTTTAAGGTACATATTTACTTATAAATCCTTCTTCTTAGGGGATGCAGAATCTCTACTGTCACATCAAGTATGACATACTTTTTTGTATAATTGTATATAGTATCAGATATCGAATATTATTATCTAATATACTCTGGGATTCAGAGAGATTCTTATTACCATTGTTAATTGACTAACATCGGTTGTCAGTTAGTGTCATGGCAAACATTTCATTTCAGAGACAAGGTAAACCCACACAACGAAACATATCATTAGCATCCAATTACCATTTCTTTGAAAAGAGCACAGTTCTGTCAGAACTGAGCACTCTAGTGTTGTCCCTAACAGCCCACTTATCTCAGTAGCAAAGGCACCAACAATATACACACACTACAACACTTGAGATACTCATGATACTCACACACACACAGACAAGACCGTGCACACTCACTCACACTCATGAAAATATTCATTCACTCACCCAAATGTATGCTCCAACACAGATGCGCGCATACACACACACACACACACACACACACACACACACACACACACACACACACACACACACACATGCACTCACCTCCCACTGGGAAACCACCTAGACAGACAGACACACACACACACACACGCACACACACACACACACACACACACACACACACACACACACACACACACACACACACACACACACACACACACACACACACACACACACACACACACACACACACATGTACTTACCTCCCACTGGGCAACCACTTAGACACACACACACACACGCGCACACACACAAACACACACACACATGCATTCACCTCCCACTGGGCAACCACCTAAACAGACACACACACACACACACACACACACACACACACACACACACACACACACACACACACACACACACACACACACACACACGCGCATGCATCTGCATTCATAACCCTACTGACAAAAACACATGGAAAACATACAGACAGATAGATATGCACTCCACCCCCACTATTTTGTGATACCGACCTGTAATCACTGTATGACCTGCAAGTATTCCCATGGGGTTAATGGCTGAAGACTCTCAAAAGGCGGTGTTTACTTCTTCATCCTAGTGAAAAAGTCAGTTGCCAACTCACTATACTGCATTAATGTACTACCAGCACCCTTTATGGGGACAGCATGTGGCTAATTTTCAACAGCCAGTCCCCCAGACTGTAGCATTTGTATGGGACTTTGACAGCAAAACAGCTCTCTATATTATGGTCACTGCCAGCAGGCAACAGTGGCACAGTAATGGTCTTTGAATTATGCAGGCTTACTACAAGGTGCACATTTATGACACTAATACTACTACATCATCATACGCCTTCCTGAATCCCAGTAACAGTGTGGTATCTTTTTAGATATTAATATTTTGTGACTCCTTAACTAATGGCTACATTCTTCATCACTGCTTCACATGTAGTTTCATAACAACAGTCTCATAAATTATGTGCTAGAACTATTCTCTAAAATATATTTGTCACAATTACATTTATGTTAATATTTCTGCATATATGATAATTACTTCCTGCTTTTTAACTGTTTACATACATGTTTTTGTCTCATAGGTTCATAGGTAGGTACTAGGCTATTGGCCTAGCCAAAAAGGTAACTTGGCTTTTACCACCCAAAAAAATTATTTTCCTGTGCCCCTGTCGAGCAGAGCCACAGAAGTGATCCCCGGGGTGAATTTCCTATTTCCTATTCAATCATCGAGATTTTTCTTGAAGAGTGCTAACGAGGAGCTTTGTTTGATATATATAGGTAGTTTGTTCCAGAGTATGGGAAGTGTCTGGGACAGGAATCTATCCCTCCAGCATATTCTGTTGATATGGAGCTTTCTCACCAGGTCCCTTCTATAAAGTGGTTTTGTCTTGTAGGTTTAACCAATAACAAAAAATTAATAGGTATATAGATAGACAACCAGAGAGGTGGATTAGATAGATAGATAGATAGATGGATAGATAGATAGATAGATAGATAGATAGATAGATAGATAGATAGATAGATAGATAGATTGATAGATAGGCAAGTATGTGTGTGGATAAATAAAATGCTATTGAACATTGTGCTCAGCTACAAAATCTGTGGCTTATGAATGTGATGACACTTTTCCACATGCTTCAGCTTCTGCATGTACTCTAGCTCTCACATGGGCAGGACAACCCTTTGTGCTGAGACTGATTTGAATTTTAGGAATACCATTGGCAGATCAATCAGCAGTTGACTCCTGACAAAGTAACAAAGTGAGCTTCTCGCTGTTCCAATAGTTTTCCCTGGTAAATCAGATTATATATTTTCTCCAAGGAGGTGCATAAGGTTTCAATGTCATAGGTTCATAGGTCCATAGGTTCATATGTGTTTACTAGGTTAATGACCGCAAGGGCCTTTTTAAGCATCGCCATGCATCCCAAATATCTGACAAGTTCTGATACCCTTAATAACTGTAAGCAGGGGTTTGGGAAATGAACCATTTGCAGGTTACCTGTCTCCATTAGAAACATAGGTGCCAAACCAGGGAATAATTTCCGGTTTCCTATCCAATTGTTCAAGTTGCACTTGAATTGGGTTAAGGAGGAACTCTGCTTCACATCTTGTTCCTAATGCCATTGTGCACCAGTTTTTAACAGATTGCATAAAAAGTTATGCCCATTGCCTAGGCTTCTGATGCACCTTCATCAATGCCCTCAACAGGACAGAAGCTCTATCAGTCATGCTTCATGCTTATTGTGAAAATATGCCTGTGTTTTAGCTGTACATGTTCTGATCAATTATGATGTAGTATGTGTAAGCATTAATGCATCAACATGCCATGGTGCAGGCAAAGCCATGACCGTCTTACACTGGGCATTTAAAACCTCTCTGTCACCAAGAATACATTTCCTACTAGTTGGAAAAACAAGCCATACTCACCTTAATGTCTAAACAGCCCTTGCCCATTTTAGCATCTGACTTGATGTCTATCTCCGTTCTCCCCACTTTTGGAAAGAGCTTAAAACTTCTTCAGTTATCTGATAAAATTAAACGCTCGCTCCTTACTAGCATGGACTCTGGACTGGTACACTGAATGCCATTTAGACACTAGCAGATCACATATTGCAAAATAAAGACAAGGGTAACCTCATTGGAATTATATTCATAGAGGATTCCAAATCTTTTGACTTTGTATATCACATACTACTTCCTACAGTCATCAGTCCTGCAGCTATCTTGTTGAAAAACTAACTAGCTGACAGACATTTCAAAATCAAGTTAGACTCCTCCTTTTTTGGCTACTCACCATTAAAACAAGGACTCCAGAAGGATCCATTTTTGCTACTTTACAATTCTTATTATTTGCCAATTATCTTCGTACCATATTTGTTTATACTGATGACATGATTCTTTACAGATCTAGTGTAAACCCTAATACAATAAAACAAGATCTCTTGCTACACTCCAAACTAGCCAGTGAACAACCATTTGCTTCTTTACAGCACTAAAACAAAAGCCACGATCATTAAATGGAGATAGCTATTAAGGACAAAAAACTCTGGAAAATACTAATTATTTTCTTACCTGGGTATGTGGTTTGCTCAAAAACTCAACTTCCAATGTTGTCTTCAGCAAATCAAATCTATAATATATAAATTCCTTTGCAAAGCCAATAAAATCTCCCATTTCTTATTCCTCAAAGGTAGAACTGCTACAGGGAAATGCCTAGTACTACTACTACTATTAAACTGTTAATACTATTAGTACTACTATTACTACTACTACTACTACCACTACCATCAAAGGTAGAACTGCTACAGGGAAATGCCTAGTACTACTACTACTAAACTGTTAATACTATTAGTACTACTATAACTACTACTACCACTACCATTGCTATTACTATTACTGCTACTGCTGTTGCTGCTATTACTACTGATACTATTATTACTATTACTAAAACTGCTGCTACTACTACTACCACTACTGCTACTGCTGCTACTAGTACTGCTATTACTACTATTACTACAACTACTTCCACTACTACTACTACTGCTATGACTACTGTTACTACTACTGCTACTATTATTACTATTACTATTACTACTACTGCTGCTACTACTGGCACTACTACTGCTACAACTACCGTTGCTACAACTACTACCACAAGTACTGCAACCACTATTGCTTCTACTACCACTACTCCTACTACTACCACTACTACTTCTACTGCTGCTACTACTACTACTACAACTACTACTACAACTAAAACCACAACTTGAGTATGGACAACCCGTAATAACATCAGCTTCTCAAAAAAGTCAATCCTCCTTATAAAAATCTGATAACTATATTATTTTATTGCCTGAGCCCCTCAAGTAGACACCAGTTTTGGTTGTTTCAAAATCCAGATGGTTCTACATTCTATAGATATCTGTTTTCATTTGCAGACAGACAAGACATAGAAGACAAGAGACAGGGTTGGTGAAGGACACAAGAGTGGGGGTATCATGAACCTATGGATGTCATGTTTGGTGACAGTGAGAATCAAGTCCACACCCACTGGACTATCATCATGGTCAGCTCACTGCACCAGTTGCTGCAGTGTCTGACATCTTTGTGTTCTTATGTTATTCTGGATGACAATGGCGAGCAGTGTCTCCACTCGGCATAGGTGTGCACCAATGGTGTGGCACACAATCCTATGCACCAGACCTGACAGTTCAGCTCAGGTGACAAAATCACCCCCTCTGCTTCTGCTCCCAGAGGGAACCACAGGCCTATCCTCTGGGGCAGACCTACCTAAGCATTCAGGTAGGGCAAGGGCAGCAGGGGGATACTGCCAGGTTGCATCCCAGAAGTGCTGGGCCTTGGTACCGTAGCCAGTGGAGGGAGTGTGGGCAGACCACGAGGATCCAGGCTACCCTGCTGTGCTGTAGTAATAACATAAATACAATTAAAATTCCTTAATGAAATAAAACATAGCACAAAATAATGTACAGAATAACATTAAATAAAATGTAAACATATACTAAATTAATATAAAAATAATAAATAATATTAATTACAAATACAATAAAAAAATGAAATTACAATGTATTTAGCAGAAAAACAATAGAAAATTATACACAATGAAAAAATATAGGTAATAAAAATAATAATGAAAAATATGATTAAATATATAATGTAATAATAATACAAATATTAATAAAAAATAAGAACTACATGAAAAACAAATGAAGAGAAGGAGTGGAGTGAGTGAAAAAAATACCATTAGTAACAGCACAGATAATATACAAAACTTTCCAAATAAATTACTATATTCTGTTACATTTTAATTTCAACAATACCAAAGGCTAATCTTCTTCTTCTTCTTCTTCTTCTTTTCGGCTTTTCCTGATTAGTGGTCGCCACAGTGGATCATCTGCCCTCTCATGATTGGCAGTGGAGTTTTACTTTGAATGCTACCCTGTTGTTAACACAGACACACTATAGTTCAGATCATATCGCATCCAACAATCATTCATGGGGGCATATATTGCACATATGCATGTTCCATATACAATTTGACAGCAGCCCATATGAGCCACAGCTATAAAGGTCCACACTTCTAATGCTATCATTATGAATATGTAACACTACTGTATTTTTAATGATTATAATCAAAAACAGTATTCTAAACTGCTGATTTTAAATATGGGGAGTGTGGTATTCAAACCCACAAGCAGTGTTTATTGTAATACTGTACATTTCCTTTGGAATATAACATAATGCAAGCATTCTTTCCTTTTACACTTTATAGATACAGCTTCAATGTTATAATGATAATCTGCAGCATGCTCCTGCTGTCCATGGTATATAGGTCATACTTTACATTGCAATATGTATGTCAACGTAAACAAGTACTGTATACTTTGGACTTGTGGTTTTCTAAATTACCACCCCTGTCTACCCTGTAATACTGGACTTTTGTTCTAAGTAACATATTAATGCATGTATGCTTCTGCTTTACAATGGACAAATGCATACTCAATATCATACAACTGTTTGCCACAATAATCTGTATTTATTGCTAATGCTAAAATAACAGTACTGTTTGGAAACATGCATGCCACTTGCATCTCTTTCCTCACAGATCCGCACATTCAGTGATCATTCTACATTAGCTGTGGGATAAACAGAACACAACATGATACCATTAAGAACACCAATAATGAACATATGCAGCTGCTACCTCCTATAAGCAGTACCTGTAAGAGATACTTACACATCTGTGGAGTGCTATCATTCCTGCATTACTCAATCCAACGGTCAAGAGTGTCCCTCTTCCTCATCCTGAAGTCTTGGTAGTGATTCCTACACTGTTCACCAGTGTGGGGGATACAGGTAACACTGGACAGATCCTGGGTGAAACTATTCCATGCATTTGATTTGTAATCTGATCTATGATAGTGCTCCTGCAACACCTGGGGACCATAATCATTCACTAGGAGTCCAACAAACACTTTGGACTCCTGTACCACCCACCTTGAGACCAAAATCTTAGCACCTCTCCCTGAACACCAGCCATGTGTTATGAGATGAAAAGCAATGTATAATGATTGTTCCCACCAATTCCAGTTATGACAAATACTGAGAAGGCACACTATTGGACTTTGCAACATTTGAAAATGGTTAGTGCTGCTTAGCATTGTGCAAACACGTTGCCCATGTTTGCACACGGGGAAACAAGAAAGATAAGTTTCTTATTACAGATATTATCATACTTAGGATATGAGAAATATTAGGTCAACTGCTATAACTCAGGATAACTATAATGTGAAGTGGGACAGCATTGAAAATAGACAGATGTCTGTTGTATTAGAACCATGGACTTTATCCATGGTAGTCCTACACTCACAGATGTTGCCAATAGAAGAATTAAAGAATACATGTGTTTGTTTAATTACATTACTAGGTAATGTAAGGACACATTAGTAAAATACAAGTTGCAATCCTTGTAATAGAATCCAGGACCATATGAATTTCAGGGAAACACTTAACAGCTGCATGCACAAGGGAGATTACATGAAAATCTATTACATTAATATTGATCCTGAGGATCTCACTGTTACATGCAGTGCAATGGTGCTTAGGAGGTTTGCCCTATGCAGACTGACATTAACAGAATACATCCAAACTCCATTTTTAGATGTCTGGGTCCCGTCTGCTACCTGGGTGGTCCACTTCTACAGTTTGTGCACTGCTGCTGTGCACACAAACCAGCTGCGCATAGCTGATGCCATTTATGCTACGTGCAGGAACGCACAGCAACACACAAACAGTGGTTCAAAATATTAAGATAAAAACAAGTGATAATAGACAGCATATAAAATCAATGTATCCCACACACTACTAGACTATGTAACTACACAGGAAATATCTCTACAACGTTTTAAAATTCAATTCACCATCCAATGCACATGCTAAACACAAGATGGGTGCCTTAACCCTGTGTTTCAAACATGCAGCAACAGGCATCCAGCACCATACCTCTCAATGTCTTAGAGCAAGGAATCAGGACAAAGGCACAAATAATGGGGGGACAAAGGCATAAAAATAGGGACACTCTTTAAATATTGCTCTTACATACTTAGGAAGTGGATAAAACAACAGGTTATGCATTAACATGACCTTATTGAAGAATATGAAGTCTAAACTCAAATGTGTACCATTACTTCCTGACTTCAGTCCTCAATGATTTGCCAGTGACTTTACAGAAAATCACAACTGTATGAGAAACAGACCAAATATATGACTCCAACATAGGGGCATTCTGTGAAACTCTGTACAGTTGGAAGGGATGTGCATCCCGCAAGCAAATTGAAAATAATTTACAGTCGTAATAAAATATTACGTTACCTGTACATCTATTGAAATGTTTTGCTTTTACAATACTGCATTTACAGATTGCACACCCTGTTATGATATTTGCTTGCAAGTATACAGCACTATTTACATGTATGTGTTTCTTGATCATTCATCAGTTATCTGTCCAGTAGTCTGTGATATACAGTGTGCACACCATTCAATATCATTGCATTTACAATGTCAAAGGATATTATCTGAGAATAATATGATATGTGGCTGCCAACTAAGAAAAGACAGGTTGGATGTCACAAGCAACAACTGACTGTTCTTTTTGGGGTGGGTGAGCAAAGATGTGCGTCTGCTATAGCAGTAACAAGACTGCATTGGTCTCGCTACCCTCCATGTCTGGCATTACTGTTTTCTCTAATGCATCCCTAATGGAGATATATAATGATCTCAGAGGATGGTTTTAGCCAACTAGGTGTTGAGTCAGTGTGTTATGACTTGTCTCATAGCCAATGCAATGGCTGTCTGCCTACAACTACACCTGCTGCTCGTTCCTCCTATGAGTCATCATTAGCCTGTGGCTGCGGTGACCTTGGCATTGCTGGTAAGATGTGTTCCGGATCCCCTTGATGATCCTGCTACAGTTGTTTCTACTATGTTGACTTGGGTAGCATAGCACATACTATGAGCATTGAGGGACATGTCAGTGGATTTTAATGGTGCCCTTAGCCAGAGGTATGTAGGCACTGATACTGTGAGTGCAGTAGCTGAAAAACATGCTCTATGGCATTACTCTTTGGACTGTATGTCTCATTAAGGTGTTCGTGTGTGTGTGTGTGTGTGTGTGTGTGTGTGTGTGTGTGTGTGTGTGTGTGTGTGTGTGTGTATCTCTGATGGGTTTCCTCACCCATGACTCCAATGCATAGTATGCATCCACACCTAATTAAGCCTTGGAGATGTCCCCCATAGCACACATCTGGTGCAGTTGGTTGATGTGGCTCATATGCAAGTTGTGCTAACTGCAAGACTTGCCAGCACACATGTTCCACATGATTCCCATTACATTACACATGACTTGGCAGTTGTTCAAGTAGTAGACCTTATGGTTATTATGGACCCTACTCTGTTCCCCAGGTGTTGTTGTCTTGTGTACATGACTGTGATATATGGCACACATTACTGGAGAGTAGTGCAATATATGTTGCAATTGTAGTATAATAGTGATCCTCTCCTCAGAACGTATGTTAAAATATATGTGCTCTCTGCTTTGTTGTAGCATAGCATGCAGGAATGTTCTGAAGATACTAGATGCTGATGCCTAAGAAACACTAAGCATGTCCCCTGGTAGTCTGTTAATGGTACATCTGTCTAACATACTAACTTCAACACATACCTTATATTCCACTGGGATGGGTTCCCTACATTTGGCTCTGTATGTGACTCAAGGCTGCCAGAGGTCCCACAGTTCCTCTACTGTGCTGTTGGCCTGCAAAGTCTTCACCACCTCTGTCTATGGCTACTGGCAGCAGCAGCAGCATCACCTTCAGCCTGTAACACATACAAATGTTTGTAAATTGTAGCTGCTACTAATAATCTGTCAGTGCTTACATTGTATCTGTACTCCACTATTCCCTCACTGCACATATAAGCAAGGGCATGGTGTCTACATTGATGCCTTATATCTTGTTGAGTAGCACCAAGGGCTTGGTTCATTAGCATGCAGTGTAGCAGTGCATGCTGCAATTGGTATCTCTGATGCACAGACTAGGTCAGATGCAATCAATTAGTAATGCACACTGTTATAGAAAGGCAAATGTGTAGCTAGGCAAACCAATGTGGATGAGAGTTGTATCAGAATTCAAACTCAGTTACACATTTATATTGGAACAGTATATTTCGACAGAGGAGTATTGTACTCCATCAGGTATGTATCCATTTTGTTACCTAAATAATGCATATGTTGGACTGTACTTAGAGATGTGAAGTAAATCAGTAAGCTTTTGTTAGAACTGTACTCATGACATGGCCTTGTTTACCAGCTATTTGAGAGGTACAGAGGATGTAGAGTAGGCAGAATGTCTAATGCTGTGTGATAACTATGCACACATGTTTTATGAATAGGTCTTCTGAGAGCACTTTTGAATTTATACTGTTGTTTGATTAGCACATTTGTCCCTTAGCCTATTATATTGTTTTTTTGTTTTTTTTTTTTGTTGGGGAGATGAGTTCCTGCTATGGCACAACTAGAATGGACTGTTGTTTTGGGTGTCTTACCATAAATGCGTATCTACTATGGCACAAACAAGGATATGTTCATCATCCTGTTCTCCTTATTTTGCAGCCTCTATGTTATTTGTTGACCACTGTTGAATCTTTAAATTGTAATTTAGTGGTGAATACTGAGCACCATCCTGTACTGCTTTATTTGTACACAGTTTATGTCTACTTATGTGATCTTTATATGTGTTGTCATTATTTTGTCTTTCAGTAAACAATATGCCTGCTCAGCGTCAGCCCCATTTTCTGAGGCAGAGAATGACCTCATCATTGATGCATTAAGGCAACATCATGCGGTCCTTATAGCCAGGGGTTGGAACAATATGGTGCAACATGTGGCCCTGTGGGATGAATTGGTTCAAAATGTCAATCCAACTGGGCAACAAAATCGCAGCTATGAGTAGGTGCAACACAGAGCAACTGACATGATTCATGCTGCAAGGATGTGTGCTGATGAAGTGGCATGTGATCATCAGGTCACCAGTGGTGGGCCTGCAGCAGAACAACCCCTCACTGCCACCAAAGAATTCCTGGCAAATATTGCCACACAGGAAAGCTCCCAGCAGTCCATCAGCCAGTATGTTCTGGATGTGGGTGCCACTCCTGCATCTCAGGAGGAGGTCGCAGGCAGGCTTTGTTAGATATTCAGCAGAATACTGTTACATTCATTCTGTAACCATCTATATAGTTTTAATGTGTGGCAGGTCGTTTTGTTTGGTGGGGGTATTTAAGATAGCTGCAGTTTTCCAGTCATTTAGAGGTTGACAGACACATTCTTGTTAGCATTGCAATTACTGTAGATATAGATTATTAAAAGTATTATCCCTTGTTATACTGTTAAATGTGGTGCTGCTGCCATTACCTCTCCCTTTAATTTTTCCAGGGCCAACAGGAATCCACAGATCTAGGGCTCCTGCAGTTGGTAAACAGAATACATTTATGTCAGAAATGTAGAAATATTCCAACATATCTGCTAAAGTGTCATCTCAGGCCTGCTGTATGGATTGCTGTACTGTCTGCATACTTGCCAACAGATATTTGCAGAATGTCCAGATATGTGACTAATACGTCTGGCCCATATTTAAGATCGTAGTGTTTGAGTCGCAAACTATTGACAGGTCGTTAAAGACTGCAGACATAAAATAATGACAGATCTCACATTATAAATGCATACCACTCATAAATGTCATGGTGAAGCAATACCTGCTATTCTATCACTTTTCTAGGTTTGTAAGGGCAACATGTCACAATGCTATTCTTGGACCTCATGACTTTTTCCACATTCCTTGTCCTAAGAGATTGAGAGATATAAATGTCTGTAATAGTGACAACAGTTTAAATTGCTTAACATATATTACAGCATAGTAGTGCAGGTATTAATGTATTCCTGTTTTTCTTCCTTTTATCACAGGTGAACATGGAAGTGGTTTTGTGCCCCCTACACAACCTACCTGATGGCCGTGTCTCATCAGACTCTGATGATGATGGTGGCCAAAGTGAGGCACAGCTGGGGGTTGTAGAGGCTGATTCTGACACAGAGGTTGACATCCAGTAACTCCTCTCACTGTCACCAGACACAACCATTATGCCTGTGCATACCCAGTCTACTGAGGCCATAGATATTGGACAGTTGGAGGGTGAGGACATTGACCAGGTAAATGTGACTACTACTGTGGCTTCAGTGATTGTTGACACTGGCCATAGCCAAATTGTTGGCAAGGTGCCACATAGGCAGATTGATTGATGTGTTTGGAGGAGGCCTGCTGTCCCCCCACAACTTGTTGCAGGTGTCTCATCACATGTCACTCGACGTATGTTTAGGGCCATCATGGAGGCACAGACACGTTCAGAAAGGAACTCCAGAAGAATGCTCTGGGTTATAGATGCAACACATTCTGACATCCATGACTGCCTCCACTGTTTTGTTGATTCCCTGGATCAGTTGAATGACATGTTGCAGTTGGCATGTGTTCCAAGGTTTATCAATACAGAAGTTGAGAACAGTGTACTCATGGTTATTTTAGAATAAGCAGGAACATTTATTATTATTACCACAGGGTATACTGATGCATTTCTGTGCAGTTCATGTAACACCCATGGCTTTGTCAACAGTCGTTAGTGCAACAGACACTCTATTTTGTTCAGGACTTCTGAGACATATATGTCAAACATGAGAGGCCACACCACTGACACTTCTGTTACCGCACAGGTGACATGTCTGCTACCTGAGGTGAAGCCTCACACTGTGATTGAATGTTGTTGGTCTGTGATCCCATTTGCAAACCAACTGATAACATAAGATTTAATATTCAACTTGGTTAGTGTCCCACTGACAACAAATGTTGGATTGTGTTGAAGGCCTTGAGCAAGTTACAATAGCATGTGTACACATCTTTGACTTTGTGTATATCTCTAGTCACAGTCTTAAATCACACCAGGTTTTGCAACCACAAGATACCTAACTGGAACACATCTAGTGTTTTGAGGTCACCTATTTCCTTGTGTCTGAGATGCATGAAAACTGTATCCATTGTCTTATGGCAGAGGTTGTATAAAGTTATGGTTCTATAATTACACTTGTATTTTGCCAATCATCTCTTGTGTGCTTGGAAAATGGTCACTGTATTCCATTCAATGTAGACAACAGCAGTATTCAGACAATAGCAGTATTCAGACTGTGGTTGAATATGATGCTTAGGGGAGTAGCTCATTGTTGAAGCATATGAAGAACATAGGCCGGAATGCCATCTTGTCCCATGGAGACTGTGCTCCTAGTCTTGGAGAGGGCAATGATAGATTTCTCATTGTAGATACCACAACTTGGAGGTAATGTTACACACGTGGTTTGTAGTGAGTTTGGTGGTAGCAGGGAGGACACTTTTCAGCTAAACATGTCTGCTATCAGGTTTGGAAGATACACTGGGTCAGTGTGTGTACTACCACACACAATTTGATTCAGATACATCTGAGTTATATATATCAGTTTGCAGATGTACATGAAAAACGCCTTGTGGTTATCCCTGGATATGTTGTGTAAATTATTACCATAGTTGGTCTGTGAGGGTTTTACAAGGTGTCTTATTTGCATGTTTACACTGTGGAAAATGGCCTACCAGTCCTGTATTCTCAGTGTTATATTTGTAAATAGCAGTTTCTTTCAGTTACTGTATAATGTAGTAATGACAGACATCTGCTGGTATGGTTTGCATTTTCCAGAGGATCTTTGTTTGAGCCTATCAGGCATAGCTGTGTGTATACATTTGTGTAGATGTGCATACAGGGCATCAGGAAGTAAGTTACTATAGCTATCAATGTCCTTTGTGGAAACTGTGCCTTGGAAGTAAGATGATGTTTGTAAACCTGACTCCCATTTGGGGAGTTCAGTAGCTATATCTACTTCAAAACATACCACCTTATAGTTGGATTAACAGTGCTGGCACTACATGTGTCATTATTCACACATATGGTTGAGGTAAAAGTCTGGAATATGAAATAACCTTGTGAGATGGTGCACTATTTCTTCCATGGCATTTCAGTTCACAAACTCCAGGTAATATTGTGCAAGTGGGTTTGTTGTTCTATAATTATCCTGATCAATGGATGAATACTTTCACTCACCCCTCCCTGGGTTGCTTTTTTCTACTTTAATTGTTTCATGTAGTAATATATAGGCTGTGTGACCTTTCATGTTTATGGACAGTGGCCTATTAATGGCGATAACATGAAGAGGTTTCCTATCCACAGTATACTGGACATAGAATAACTCCATATAGTTATCTTCTCTAAACAGTATTGAGGAGTGCTAATCTTGAATGGAAATAGATATGACACCCCCTGTTGTTCACACGACTTCCATTGTGAAGCATAGCACATGCCATGAATAGTTGTGTACATGTGCATGGACTATACTGTAAGGCTCCACTGGATATATCTAGGCACTGGAACCATGACTGCAGAAGCCCAAACACACTATGATGTTCCTAGTTTCTGTGTCTGCCTCGTTATGGATTTCTCCATGGGTGTGTGTGCATTTCTGATGGGTATCATCATCCATAGTTCCAGGACACAGCCAGCATCCCCCAGTAAATAGCCCTGTGGGATGTCCCTGCTAGCAAACATCCAGTACAGATGTGATGTGTGCCAGATATGGGAGTGGAGTCATGATAGCTGCCATGGTTGCCAGCATACAAATTCAAGATAATCTCCTGGGCATTGCACATGACTTGACAATTGATGAAATGGTATCCCTTATTGTTAATGTAGAGTCTACCCTGCTCACCAGGTGCCTTGATGTGCATATGAGTGTAATCTATGGCACTCAATACTTCAGGGTAGTGCATTACATGGTAGAACCATTGCATATTGGTGGCCCTCTCCTCAGTGGAAAGGGTAAATGATATGTGCTCACTGGCATGTAGGAGCATAACATCCAGGAACTGATGGAGTATCCCGGATGCTGATGCCTGTGACACCCCTATCATGTCCCCAGTTGGCCTTTAAAAAGTACCTGTAGCTGATATCCTAAGGGCTACATGTACATTAGTTTCCACTGGGATGGGTTCCCCTCAGTTAGCTCTGGCTCTGAGTAGAGGGCGTCAGTGCTCACGGAGTTCTTGTAATATGTCCTTTTCCACCCTGTAGCTGTCTACAATCGCCACTTCATGTAGCACCTGGAGGGTTACCCTGGGCCTGACCTCACCTAAGTGTCATGTTTAATCATAGCCTCACCTCAGGCTCCATGCCCACTGAGTGGCGCACAGCTGCAGTTATCCCAATCCACAAGGGGGGATCCACCTTGGATCCTGGGAATTACAGTTCCATCAGTCTGATGAGCTTGATCTGCAAGACCATGGAATGTATTATCATGGAACTTATAAACAAAGGCATTGGCAACCCTGACACACTGGACCCCTCCCTGTTTGGGTTCATGAAGGGCCGATCATGTCTCCTGATCCTGATTGACTTCTTTGAATCAGTCTCCAGAGCCGTGGATGAGGGTAAGGCAGTCCACACTACCTATCTGGACCTCACCAAGGCCTTTAATGCCATCCCCCACTCTGGAATCATAGATAAACTTACTAAGCTGGGCATAAATCCCTATGTCACTTGATGGGTTGCAAACTGATTTACAGACAGAACCCACATAGTCATAGATGACTGCAAACTGGGAGACATTATTGAATCCCCAAATGATGTGGATATTCTACAAAAGAGCCTTACAGAAACAGATGCTTGGTGCCAGAGCCATGGGCTCAAGCTCAATGCCAAAAAGTGTATAGTTATCCTATTTGGGAAAAACCATGTACCCATGAATTACCACATAGGTGGCAGTACACTAAACACCGAAGTGTGATAAGAGACTTAGGAAAACCACATCGCCACAACAGTCAGAAAATCCTTCTATGTGGCACACCTCTTCACTATGGGCTTTTCATCCTGAAAAAAGGAGATCATTGTCTCACTGTACTCATCCCTCATTAGACCCTTTATAGAGTACAACACCCCGTTTGGTATGTACCTCACAAGACATCTGCAACAACTGGAAAGGCCACGGAAACACCTCACTAAAAGAATCACAGGCCTAAAGCAGATGCCCTATGCTGACTGACTAAAAAAACTCCAGCTATACTCTGTCACATATCGTCTACTCAGAGGTGATCTCTGCTTAACATACAAGGCCATGTCAAACCTACAGCTGTTGGACATGCTACACTTAAAGAAATCCCAATCCATCAGAGCCATATGCTCCAGGGACCTAAACCTTGTCATCACAATGAACAAAACATGCTGGAGGGATAGGTTCTTGACCCAGAGACTCCCAATACTCTGAAATAGACTGCCCATACATGTCAAGCAGAGTGCCTCCTTGGCCCTCTTCAAAAGGAACCTTGATGATTGGATGGGAGATAGATAATGTACCCTGGGGAATCACGTGAGTCACCCTGCTAGACAGGGATCCAGGGAAGTAAATATTGTGGGAAGAAATAGCCAGGGAATTGTTATGGCTAGGCTTGTAAAGGCCCTAGGGCCGAAAGCCTAGTACCAACCTATAAACCTAGGAACACTCTTCTCCTTCTTGGCCTAGGCCTGTGGTCATCAGCACCAGCAGCATTGACTTCAGCCTCCAGCACATACAGATATAGAATAGTTGCTGCAGCCCCTAGCATTATCTGAGTTAAAATTTCCAAGTCTCTACTCCAATGGTCTTGAAGTATCAAGGGAAAATCAAAATTTAGACTGTATGCATACTTTATAAATTTCTTGAGTAGGTCCACCATGTCGGATTGGCTAATTAAGATAGAATTCCAAGTCAACAGAAAAATCTACCTTTTGTTACATTTTTGCAGGGGGGGCAAGCCCCCCTATACCCACTATACCCCCTGCAAATTATATATACCAACTCCGAGATCACACTACAGTGAGGAAAATTGTACATTTCCAGATCCTCACTGTGTCACGATCTCTATTCAGAAGCTCTTTGTGGTGTGTGACATCCACAGCTGGTGTTTCGTTGATCTGAATTTTGGCAATGTAAAGATTCGATGTTGTGTGATTTTGCTTTTCTCATCTCGATCTTTTGATTTGAGGTTATGTGAAAATTTGGTAGAATGAGGTAGACCTGGTTATTACTACTAAACAAGGTATGTATCCTGTTTTAGACTATTCTTGGAGAACTTTGGCATATTTTTGAAACAACAGCATTACCCAATTTGTAATCATTAACATATTTAATTAACCAATACCTATTTCCCACTTTTATAGCTCGGAAGAATATTGCAGCAAAGAAGTGGTCACACTACAGAGGCCTAGAAGAAACCCCTTGTAAGTGCTACCGAGACAGACAAGTAATCTCTCACTCAGAATTATTATTATCTATTACATAATAAGTGTCCTATCTGTTGAATAATGTATGGACTGATATACCTGTATGTATGCAAGCATAAAAGCATATATGCATACATTCATATATACAGTACATAATATACAATATTGTATACCAATCACAAGATTCCCTTAAGTAATTTGTAATTACCATAAAAATTACTCAGATTGAAAGGTGACCAAAGTAGTAGCTTCTTGCAAGAATGGATACAATTTGTTCCAACAAGGGTTTCCTATTTTAATGTGTATAATGAAAGTTTTATCATCTAGTCACTAAAGATTTATACTTTCAATTTCTCATTTGTTTTGTTATGTCGAACATTGGCAGATAACTTAATAAGGTCAAGGTAAGTGGCGTGTACTGTTATTTCTTTGACAAGTGTTGCTTTTTTCTCTTCAAAGATTTCCATAAGATTTACAACAACAAAGCTCCTCTTAACAAATCTATACAGTTCCACATCTAATAAAAGGAGGCATTCCCCAGGATTCAGCAAGCTCTGCACGGCATGCAGGAATAGTGCAGGAGCTGCTGGAGGCAATATGGCCACCGTGCGATCTAGGAATAAACTCCCGGGATGTGCACGAGCTCCTGCACTATTCCTGCACGGACACAGCTCCTGTGTGCAAATTACCCCATTTCCAGGTGAAAACCATGCAAATGAGGTGAATTTGCAATCCAGGAAGCTGGCAGCCGACCATGCAGGACTAGTGTAGTCTGCAGAACCGAGTACATTTCTGCAAACTACAAAACGGAGCAATGACAACCCTAAATAAAGGGTGTATATAATGTGGAAAGCATGCCAATAGCCATATATATGGCCATTGTCATGGAAAACAGTTTCAAAAATAAAAAAAAAAATTTAATTGTTTTTTTTTTTGCCGATTCCGGCTGTTTAAGCGTAGGGCAGTGGCGAGCAAACGGGATCGGGTCAAAAATAAAAAAAAAAACCTTGAAATACGCATTCTATCCAAATTCACAATTTTGCTGTTATACTCAATGGTAGGCAGAAGACAACATGGTCAGTGAATAGTGGTTGCTAAGGGGGAAGGCTCAGTGTGGGACTTGTAACTAGGCATTAGCAGGCAATCCTATGCAAATGAGGGGAATGATACTGAATCCTAGATCCACCCTCATGGCTAGCCTGCACCCAACCGTGTTAATGCAGGAAGACCATTGTGCAAGCCTAAGAGCTAGCTGCCATCATAGAGGGGTGTGTCAGGCATACTGTAAGCTTATTGGAGCCCTGTGGCTCGGCTTTGCCCTTAGTTTAGCAGAGCTAAGCAGGTTGATGTGTCTGAGGCTGCCTAGTACTCTTTACATTGCCTAAGTGGGTGTGAGCGCACCATGTTTTAAAGGGAAAAAAAAGGTAAACCATGAAATAGCAGCACTGTGCACATCTGAGCACTGTGTTTGCACAGCGTGCCTGTAGGCTTAAATAGGAAGGTAATGGGAAGGGAAAACAGCAGTAGGAAGGTAATCAAGGAGAAATAGCATAGCTGGCAGGTGAAATGTATCAGAATCTGCCAATTACATAGGCAGCAGCCCAACCCAGCCCAGCACACCACTATAAACAATGCAAACACCTTTCCCTCTGTTTTTTCCCACAAACTCAACACCACCGGTGTATACAAGCAGGGAAATTATACCAAGCAAAAGCAACAAAATGATAGGGGCTGCAGCAGCTATCATAAATCAACATGTGGAATAGGATGAAGGTGGTGAGGATGAGAATGCTGATGACCAACCCACAGTGAGGAGAAGGAGAAAAGTGTACAGACCCAGGGTAACCTACCAGGGGGCTACATGAGCTGGAGATAGTGGAGCACTATAGAGTGGACAGGGACCTCCTACAGCAAATTGTTGAGCTGTGCTGGCCACACCTCACACACAGAACCAACAGAGAGGAACCCATCCCAGTGGATACCAAGGTATGTGTAGGCCTAAGAATACTGGCCATAGGTACCTTCCAAAGGCCAACTGGGGATATCATGAGAATCTCACAGGCATCAGCATCCAGGGTGCCCCACCAGTTCCTGGATGCCATGTCAGCACATGCCGGTGAGCACTTATACTTCCACCAAATAGCAGAATACCCTGAGGTAGTGGAGGCTATAGACTGCACACACATACGCATCAAAGCACCACCCGGTGAGTGGGGTAGGGTCTACATCAACCGCAAGGGCTTCACCTCCATCAACTGCCCGGTCATGTGTAATGCCCAGGGCATTATAATGAATGCGTGTGCTGGCTTCCCAGGAAGCTATCACGACTCCCACATCTGGCATCTGATGTACCAGAGATTTGCCAATGAGGACATCCCTTATGGCCACCTAGTGGGGGATGTTGGTTATGCACTGGAGCCATGGCTGATGACACCCATCAGAAATGCACACACACCCGAACAAGAACTCCAAATGAGGCACACGCACAGACCAGAATCATAATTGAGCATGTGTTTGGGATGATCAAGTCATGGTTCTGGTGCCTGGACACATCCGGTGGAGCCTTGCAGTACTCACTAGCTACATGTACCCAAATTGTCATCGTATGTGCCATGCTACACAATATGATCCTGCGGAAACAGCTGCAGCAGGAACATCACGGGGCAGGGCCACACAGCCGCCCACCATTGCCAAGGCCTGCACAGGTACAGAGTGACTCAGAGGAGGAACACCCTGAGCCTGCCCCAGTAGGCAGAAGGAGGCATGCCCAGTATGCCCAGGCCATGGCAAAGAGGCAACGCATAGCACATACACTGACATGGTAGGCACCCAGGGGAATGGCTCCACTCTCTGACTTACACATACAGTAAAAGGGATGCCAAATATGACACTACCTGTGCTTAACCATGTATAGGGAGTGTACTATGCGCATCCAACATAGTCAGACCTCCAGCACCATTCTCAGCACTGGCACAGCCACAAGGTAAGTCACTCTTCTTACCAGTTGCAGAATGGAGTAGTATGTGTTGTTCATTGTATCTGTGGTATGGATGTGAGCATGCAAGGAAATCAGGTGGCTGAATGGGATGCCAGCAGATAGTAGACACCTATAGTGGCAGCTTGAGATCTGTAACATATACTGATGTCACCATAGTAGCCAGTACTAGACAAAGTGACAAAACTCACTGCAGGAAATGTGCTGGGCCACATGTGTGTCCATAGGGCACACACATGCCAGTCAGGGCGGCTCACATACCCAACAACAGTCTCAGTCAGCAGGACAGGTGTAGACAAACACAAACAAAGGCTGTGCTAAGGTCTCTGATTGATGGCTATGGAGAACACCCCCCCAGACCTACACAGACAGACTACAACAGGTCAGGCAGAGGGATGTTAGTTCTGAATGGTAAGAAGTCAGAAACTGAAATGTAGGTCAATCAAACCTAAGACCTGTAGTACACTAATATGCCTCTAGTTAGTATGATAGGTCAGAATACAGAATGAAATGGAGTACTTGAAATACCAGTATAGTCATAGCAAATGTGTACAAGTGTCAGGTGTGCCCCCCCTAATCCTAAGTAGAAATGTAGTAACAGTCGGGTGTGCCCCCCAATCCTATGTAGAAATGTAGTAACGTATGTGTAGGTATAATAACAGTGGAGCACAGATTACCTGAGCTGGCCAAGGTAGCAGGATAGATTGTAGCATGTGTACAATATGCAGGGCTGTGTGTGTTAGGTTGATGTGTGTTGTATATTGTGTGAGAGTGGTCAGTATGTATGCATGGTGAGGTTTGTCCTGGTGGCCATTGGCCAGTACTGCTGATGACAGGGCCAAGTTCTCACAACTGCAGTGCCAAAAACAATGCTTTCCAGCAAAACACATTCCAACAGTAAGCCATAGTAAATGTTTGGACGTAATATGTGTCACTATCTGAAAGATGGACATGGCATGAATGTGGGCCCAGACATACAAGCAGTACACAGGGAGAAGTACCCCAGACAGACAATGTATAATATGCAACTGTCAAATGGACACATCCTTGGAATTGTACATACAGGTTAGTAGCACATTACTTGGGCTTGTAATAGCGAATACCGATGTTGCTTGGCCAAACACTGGCAGACCATAAAGGTCACAGGTATGAAGTATTGAGAAACAGCTGATGTCCCTGCACAAGCCAGCATAAGTGGAATGCCCCATGCATATCTCTGAGTCAGATGCAAGTAGTGTCCATAACACACATACACCTAGCTCACCCCACCATCACCCACAAGTACCTCTCCAGTTTTATCCCTGCTGTTGGGAATGAGTACAATATGACCCCCACCTCTGTATGGCAATAACTAAAGAATGCAGCATGCAGAACAGGTGTCCCATGCAGGTGTGTCCGTAGCTGTAAGCAGCACCCTGACAGCATCCATACCACTGGATCAATAATGACAGAAGGTATTGACATGAACACCTTGCACATCTACCCTGTCACCCCAGGGGAATATAGTGTATTGCAGTCTGGGACTGTAGGAGTAACAAAATGGAACGGTCTGCTTCAGATGGCCTGCATCACTACCAAATGGCCTACAGTCCTCTGCCAAAGGCCTGTATCTAACCCCTACTGCCAATGTATGTTATGCTATGGACTCCCAAATAACAACATAGCACAGTCCACAGAACCCAAATGCAAGACCATGTGGACAAGTCCCAGTAACACGTCCACCATGTCCTACTGCATGAACTGTGGACCGACACCAAATTCCTGCTGGGATGAGGTGATAACTATAGGGAACATATCAGATAATGTTTGCATAATGTTTGGAAGAGTATAGAATAATGGGGAGGGGGGTAGGAGCATGGGCGGCATGGAGTGTGTGAAGTCCGAAACTCAGCCATGTGAACATACTATCCCTGGCTGAAAACACAAGAATGGGTGGCTACAAACATGCTCATAAACCACAATGTGAAGGGGTAATGTCCAGAATTATGACCCCTGCCTCTGGGTAATTTGTGTGAATCTGTACAACGGTGAGGTATGACCACAGCAGGATATGGCCATACTGTCACATCGATGGATGTACAAGCATGTAATCCTCAGCCACCACTGTACCAAGGTGCTGAACCATTTACACAGACCCAGCAGCAAGTGTCTGCAGCTTTCCCTCCAGAATGGCATGATTGTGCAAGAATATGTAGGCTGCTGACCACAATACTGGACACAGCTGCATTCACCCTGTGTTTCCCAGGACATCACTGCAAGCAAATATGTACACCTAAGAGTACTTGATGACATAAAACATCACAGTGTAAAACAGTACATATGTCTGAATATCTCTGCTAACACCAAGACCATGCAGCAGCACAGACACAATTACCTACAGTAACCCACTATCCTTTGTCCATTTTGAACCCATATTGTCAACCAATCTACAGAGATCCCACAGAGATAGGTTGCTAGCTGTAGGTGTACAACATAAAAGCCTGCACTGGAGTACAATCTACCTGGAATGGATTCACACATTCAGTGCAGAAGGTCATATTGGGCATGCCTCCACGCTTAGAGAAATGAAGGTCATATCAGACAACAAAATACTGAAAGGTTATACTGGGCATGCTCACACACAATAGAAATGAAGCCCATGTCTGGCAACAACAGTGGACCATACATATTTGACAGATGCAGATGTTAGTGCACACACTCTTCAGTGCATACCAGTCATGCTTTGCACACACATTGGATAGGAATACACATATATATCCAAGGACAACACACTATAATAGGCCAACATTACACATACATACATGTGTGAAAGAGAGGGACAGACAGTGACAAAGAGCCTCCCATCATGAGCCCTGTCCCACCCAGCACACATCCAATTGGCTAAAACCACATGTTGTGCAAATGTCAATCACCGTAGACATTTGCCTCTGGTATCCCACAGCACTATAGTGGCTGTGGTGCTTGTGCTAACTGTGTAACATGACTGTACAAGTCAGTAGTCATCTAGCAGTTGTATACACGTACCTGTGGAATATAAACCTGTGTGTGCCTGAGTGCTGTGTGTCTGCCTCTAGATGAATGGGTTATGGGCCATGCACACACACTGCACTCCCCATTGCCCTACTATGGCAAACCTGCTGATGACTTCACCTTGAAATACACCTTTGGGGAAGTAGTAACCCAGTAATCTCTGTGGCACATCCTACAACTGTGTAATGCTGTAGTGTGATGTATTAGTTCAGTAGGAGTTCTAATCCCAGACATGGCAACTGTGTGTTTGTCTATGTAGGGATCAATGCTTTTTAGGCCATTCACACTCAGTACAATTTCAAATGCCCTACTTTGGCAGGGCTGCTGATGTCATTCACTTTGAAATACACCTTTGGGGTAGACGTAGCCCAGTAAGCTCAGTCCTATAACTGCATAGTGCTGTAGTGTGATAAACTAGTTAGGTAGGAGTTCTATTCCCAGACATGGCAAGTGAAAACATTGGTTTGTGTTTGTTTGTCTGTGTAGGGATGAATGCTTTTAAGGCCATTCACAGTCACTACAACATCCATTGACCTACTTTGGCAAGCCTGCTGATGTCATTCACTTTGAAATACACCTTTGGGGAAAGAGTAGTCCAGTAATCACTATGGCCCATCCTGTAACTGTGTAATGCTTTAATGTAATATACTAGTTAGGTAGGAGTTCTATTCCTAGACATGGCATGTGTAAAAGTTTGTGTGTTTGTTTGTATGTGTAGGGATCAATGCTGTTGAGGCCATTCACAGTCACTACAACTTTCATTGCCATACTTTGGCAAGCCTGCTGATGTCATTCACTTACAAATACACCTTTGGGGAAGGAGTAGCTTGTGTAATACTGTAATGTGATATACTACCTAGGTAGGAGTTATATTCCCAGACATGGCAAGTGTAAAATTTGCATGTGTGTTTATTTGTCTGTGTAGGGATCAATGCTTTTGAGGCCATTCAGTCACTACAACTTCCATTGCCCTACCTTGGCAAGCCTACTGATGCCATTCACTTTAAAATACACCTTTGGGGAAGAAGTAGCCCAGTAAACTCCATGGCACATCCAATAACTGTTAAATGCTGTAGTGTGATATACTAGTTAGGTAGGAGTTCTATTCCGAGACATGGTAAGCATAAAAGTTTGTGTATGTGCTTGTTTGTCTGTGTAGGGATCAATGCTTTTGAGGCCATTCACAGTCACTACAACTTCTATTGCCCTACTTTGGCAAGTCTGATGATGTCATGCACTTTGAAATACACCTTTGGGAAAAAGTAACCCAGTGATCTCCGTGGCACATCCTATAACTACATAATGCTGTAGTCTGATATACTAGTTAGGTAGGAGTTCAATTCCCAGACATGGCAAGTGTAAAAGTGTGTTTGTTTGTTTGTCTGTGTAGAGAACAATGCTTTTGAGGGCATTCACAGTCACTACAACTTCCATTGCCCTATTTTGGCAAGCCTGCTGATGTCATTCGCTTTGAAATATACCTTTGGGGAAGGAGTAGCTCAGTAATCTCTGTGGCATGTCCTGTAACTGTATAATGCTGTAGTGTGATATATTAGTTAGGTAGGAGTTCTAATCCCAGACATGGCAACTGTGAGATTTGGTGTGTGCATTTGTTATTTGTATCCTGTGTGGAGGTAGCTGTGAGTGTGTAACAACTGGACTCATTGTGGAGCATGTTTTGCAATTTCTTATATGCTGGGCCTATTATATGTCACAATGTCCACCTTACAAGGATAACAGATGTCAAACAGCAGAGAGGCTGGGGTAGCCAATCCATAACCCTACATGTGTCATCATGGCTTGGCGAACAATATAGGCAACATTTGTATTACCCAGAGAACACTATCCACCCATGTCTCATACACAAACACACTCGGCTAGGCAACAACCACTATGTTGGTAGTTCCCTGCGTATTGCTCACAAATAGTAACCATGGTGTGATTGCAGTGGACTACAGAGGGCATGGTACCCTTTATACAGTGCTCCTTCCCTATGTTCCCCACTGGACACCTGCAACAACTGTAGAGCCAGCAAATGTAACCCACAAATGCCATACCATGCTTTATACACATTCCCTGTATTAACAGATGCCACTGACACCAGGGAGTACCTGTATCATGCTGTCAATGTAGGTGCAGGGTCAACCTGGTGTCCATTGCCAGTTCTCACCACATGAGGCCAGGAATGGCACATCTGATGATAACAATCTGTCTGCACAACATGCCCCAGACACCCCAGGTACACTTTCACATGTCACAGAACATGCATGTGGGATGTGTGCACATCCCAGACACCATCCATGTTATGGACTATAGAACACATACATAGGTTCATAGGTTCATAGGTTCATAGGTTGGTACTAGGCTATCAACCCTAGGGCCTATACAAGCCTAGCCATAACAATTCCCTGGCTATTTCTTCCCACATTGCACAACACTGGCCACCCACAATAGTAACCCAGATGACCGGATGGTGAATACAATACCTACCTCTGTTGGCCAATCCAGACACTACACCCCTGAGCCACACTGCAGACCATTGTCATGTGGCCTGATGCCAAGGTATACCCTTTACCTAGCCTTGTACAGCCTTCTGGCACAGTCAACCACTACACACCTGTGAAGCAATGCACCCATGCATGTCAGTACTGGCAATGTGTGTGTGTGGGGGGGTATAATGAATTGGATGCCATTCACACTCACTACACCTCCCATTTGGCTTACTGAAGCATGCCTTCTGATGTCAGACATCTTGGCATACCCTTTGCCCAAACATCATCCTGATAACCCCTGTGGTGCATGTGATACCTGTGTATTACTGTACTGTGGCAAACTAGCTAGTTAGGAAGTCTAATTTTGACCCTGACAACTGTAATAATGTGTGTGAGTCCCTGAGAGATTGTTGCTGTGATGACCTTGACAACTGTTCATGTGGAAAGGCACGTGTACTACACCTACCTTATCCTGCCTTTATCACTGTTGCAGATGTCATCACCATCGAATATACCTTTGGACAGCTTGCCCAACATGTAAGCTCTGTGGTGCATTCAATAATTGCATAGATGTGTGATAGCAATACATAGTCAGGCAGGGGTTTGAAACCTCATACTGGTAAGTGTGTGACACAAACATGCTTCGATTTTACTTTCTCACCCCCTCCCCCTCTTACTTTGTCTCTGTCTGTCTCTCTCACTCCCTCTCTGATGGATGTGGAGAAGTACACCTGCTTTGCTTAGGTAGCAGCTTGTGTTTTGTAAAGGATGCTCATGATGAGCTGATGGCCTCTGCACAAATTTCAATCCCCAATTAGCTGATTGCATGTGGAACAGTTGTGGTAACATTCCCATAGCCAGTTGCATGGAAACACACTCCAATAACTAGGAACATCATGTGGTTGTTGGCCCTTTTCATTCACTGTGAGCAAGACTTAATTTCCGTGTTTGGCAAACAGCATCACAGATGGTAGTGGGATATACCTCTAACAACATACACTGTGGAGACAGGCCAACAAACAGGAGGGGGATGTTCCAGACATGACTACAGAATGTAAGTGTTGCTCTTCTGCATTTGGAGTAATGTTGGTTTAACAGGGTTTGTGTGGATATGGCTGGTCTACATGATTTATTATCTGTCATGTCTGTGTTATGTGTTTGAGCAAACTCCCACCTGTAGGGTATCTGCAGACTTGCCAGTGTTTGAAGTCTTATGTTTCTTGTGTTACTCACAGATCACCTATCTTAGAACTGCAGAAGCATAGTCTGAGGATTGCAGTCAGTACATGGTGACAGCCATGAGAGTTACTGACTTCATATTCCTCACAGGACATATGTCACAACAAACCCTGTTACAACAGTAAATGTATGAGGGTATCACAGCAACATGCCAATATTGACCCAGTGTTTGTGGCTCCAGCCACGAGTCTGTCTACCTTTGTACATATGTCATGCAGTAAGAGGTGAATATTTTCTGTACACCATTATTTATTGACTTCATACCTGATAACAAGCCAGTCAGATATCAGACTGCTAGACATGTTATGTATAGTAGGGAGTATTTCTGAGGACATAACCTGGGGTCTGTGTACTTATGGTGATTGTCGACAGTATGTGTCTTGCGAATACGTACCTTGGCCTGTGTACAGACTATGGTAGATGCCATTGTTCTTGGTCCTGTTCTATCTGATGTTACATGCTGCTCCACTGTATGGTACCTTATTGGGTCACATGTTTGTAGGGCCAAACACACACGTGTCCCATACCACAGACAGGCCGTGACCCAGTATATGTAGGGTTAGTGTCTGAGTGGCACATATGAGGATGGTGTTGATCAGACAGTCCATATAGTGTAATATTAAGCTGTGGCTGTGTTCACATTGGTTGTGGCTATGCACTTTCACAGAGGTGTCTGTTACTCTGTGCTGTGACATGCCTTGTAGAGCCTGCTATATTTGCAGGTACATGTGTATTCCCCCATACAAAATGTAGGCCAGTGTTGTGGCAGTCTGCCTGTAGATTGCACAGTGCTTTGTTACATGCCTAGTAGCTTAGTGTAATTACTGTGGGTGATGTTATGTCCAGATATTTGCAAGATGTGCTGTTGCAGGGCCACCATAACTGTTGGGTATTTCTGACAAAGCTATGGGATGCTGTACAGATGTAGGTCACTAACTACTGGGTAGTATGTGGCCATGTGACCTCTGCACCACCAGTTATTATGTCTCAGGACAGACAGGAGTGTGTGAATGCATAAACTGTGTGGGCATATGTAGTCCTGTATTTACATGATATACCGATGTACATGCCTGTTAACATCCACATTGTCAGGCTTGGTCCACATGTCTCACACAAAGGGGTTCTGTGTATACCTCTGGACTGACCAGAGTGTGCCAAACTGTCCATACATATTGGTCATATCTCTGCTGTAGTCCACAGGATCATCACTGTGCTATCACAGTGCTACTGTACTATGATGTCCTTAGGATGTCTGTCAGTAACTGATGGCGTACATGTCAATAGCAGATGTGACCTCCCACATACAACATGTCTGTTAAGACAACTCCTGTTACAGTAGCAACAGTCTACATATATACCTGCTATACATACATGACATCCGCTTGCACTAAGAAGTTGAAACTATTGGTTCTGAGGTATGACTCCACTCCATGTTTTGGACATATGGTAAACATATATGTGTAAAAAAAAAAAAAATATATATATATATATATATATATATATATACATACATACACATATCTATATAGATATATACACATCTGCATATCTACATACATATATGGAAATATATATATATATATATATATATATATATATATATATATATATATATATATATATATATATATGGGTCTACCTGACTTCATCGACAGCGGAAAACACCAACAAGCGAATCGCGAGTGCCAGAAGATCGACAAGCAGAAGACCGACGCGATGGATGAAAACACCGACGCCAAGGATGTCGACATGGGAAAAGGCTGCGTAAGTATGTGGTAGTGACGGACGTTAGGGTACTGGTAAGGTAAGTGTGGATATTGACGGTCTGTGGGGATAGGGGTGGGTTAAGTGAGTTAGGGTTAGGGACTGGGTTAGGTAAGTGTGCGGTAGTGATAGTCTTTGGGTTAGGGGCAGGTTAGTGGGTTAGGGCGCGGGTTAGGTAAGTGTGTGGTAGTGATTGTGTTTGGGTTAGGGGTGGGTTACGTGAGTTAGGGTTAGGGACTGGGTTAGGTAAGTGTGCGGTAGTGATAGTCTTTGGGTTAGGGGTGGGTTAAGTGAGTTAGGGTTAGGGCACGGGTTAGGTAAGTGTGTGGTAGTGACAGTGTTTGGGTTAGGGGTGGGTTAAGTGAGTTAGGGTTAGGGACTGGGTTAGGTAAGTGTGCGGTAGTGGTAGTCTTTGTATTAGGGGCGGGTTAAGTGAGTTAGGGTTAGGGCGCGGGTTAGCTGAGTATGCGATAGTGACGGACCCTAGGGTTAGGGTTTGGGTTAGGGTTGCAGATAGTTGTTCATGTGTGGTTTGTGTGGGTTTGTAGGGATTTTGATGTGCTTGTTTTGTGTGTGTGGGTTTTGGACAGGGGATGTGTTTTGTTTGTTGATTGTTGTTATTGTGGTGTGTGCAGTGTATGTGGTTTCGTGTTTGTGTACTGTTGGTCATTTCGTTGTCGGGCATGTGAGGTTTCATGTTTTTGCACTGTCGGTTATGTGGTGTCGGTAATTTCGTTGTCGGTGTTCTGGGGTGTCGATTATGTCAGGTAGAACCATATATATATATATATATATATATATATATATATATATATATATATATATATATATATACATAAATATACATATACATACACTTACATATATATTTTATTTTATTTATTTTATATTTGTGTACCGGGAAAGTCCGACTGGACTAGGTCCATTTACAGTGGAGGCCTGGGGAGAAAAGCTCCACAATTATAACAATAATACATGTTTTATACAGAATTATAACAATAATACATGTTTTAAACAGAATTATAAGAACAAGCTAGCAGTGAAGAACACCAATAGATCTTTACATGTGGGAAATTATAGACAGACAAGACATAGTAGATATTTACATGTAGGAATTTTTAGACTGACGACATATTAAAACAACATTATTCACATTTTCAGGCTAGAAATATGAATACGCGCAGAATATATGTCAGCAGTGATCATGGTTGATGAGCTACTGACTAGCGATAGCTTAACTGTTAGTACTGTAGAGCATTATGGTGAAGTCATGAGAAGATATTATTGTCAATGGAGGGTGAGAGGTAGGAAGCATTTATTTTTATGTAATACATGGACATAACCAGGTATTCAGCAGGTGTGCTTTTAGGGTGTTTTTGAAGTGTGCGGTAGAGAAGCTTGCTGTTATTGAAGTGGGGAGGGTATTCCAGTTTTTAGCAACTGTGTGGGAGAATAGTGCTTTTCCTGCGGTATTATTATTGTATCGAGTTAGTAATTGCCCAAGTGATGGGGTTTTATCAGGATATTTTAGAATGTTGTAAGTAATGACTAGCTGGTGGAAATTGAGAACTTGTGTTAATTTTAACCATTGTAGGTCCCTAAGAGCTATACAGTGGTGTGTTCTGAAGGAGGAGTTGTTAGCAAACTTGGCAGTCTTATTATAGCATGAGTCAAGTTTTTCCAGGTCTGTTTTTCTGATATGGGTAAGAATAGGTGCTGCATACATTAGTGTGGACAATAGGAGAGTTTGTGCTAGGGGGATTCTAGCTTGATCTGAGAGGAATTTTTTGAGCCTATAGAGTGTACCCATTTTTTATGAACCTTTTTGATAGTTTGGGTTATATGGACATTGAAGTGAAGGTTTTTGTCAATTTCAATGCCCAGGAGTTTGGTGTGGGTTGAAGGGGAAATGGTGGTACCATTTCTGGAAGTGATAGTAAAGGTAAAAGGAGTAGTTTTTGATTTGTTGGTGGTAAATAACAATAATTTAATTTTGTTGAGATTCAGGATGAGATGCATGCCAGTAATCAATTTTTCCGCAGAGCTAAAGGATTCTTGGGTGAGTTGTTAAAGGGAGGGGAGGGAAGGGGCTGAGCAGATTAGAGTGGAATCATCTGCGTACTGTATAAGTGAGGCCTGCTTGGTTGTGGTATGTAAGTTGTTGGTGAAAATAGAAAAGAGAAGTGGGCCTAGTATTGAGCCTTGTGGTACACCTATGGAAGTTGGAAGTTAAGGGAAAAGTACACCTTGCCATTGGACATACTGCTGCCTGTCAGAATTCCTGAACCAGGCAATAGTAGATGGGGCAAAGAATAGGGAGGCTAGAGTATCTAGTAGTATGGTGTGTGAGACCATATCAAATGCCTTGGAGAGATCCAGAAATATAGCAGATGTGAAGTTATGTGAAGTTATTATTATTCCTGTGTTGGTTAACTATGTTAGTAAAGGAAAGAAGAGCAGTAGTTGTGCTATGATGTGGCCGGAAGCCATGTTGTGTGGTGGACAGAAGTTTGTGTGTGTCCAGGAACTTCATGACTTGAAAGTGAATGCATTTCACTAAAAGTTTAGAAAGGGGTGATAAAATGGTGATTGGACGGTAATCTGAGAGATCGTAAGAATTTCCACCTTTATGAAGAGGGATGATGTATGATACGTTCCACAGTTGAGGGATATTGGATTCTTGTATGGAGCGGTTAATGAGGATGGACACAGGGTAGGATATGGATTCAGCAGCCATTCTAAGGAAGTTGACAGGTAAATTATCAGCTGCAAGGGTGGTAGGTTTAAGGTTCAGAAGGAGTTTCTTAATTGATGAGATAGGAACAGGTGAGAGAGTTAGGGGGCAATGTTGTTTGGATGTTTGGTTGGTGAATATGAATGGTTATTTTTGGATAACTGGTTAGATAAGGCTAGAATAGAGACAATGAATGGTGGTTAAATTGAGAGGCTATATTCATGCCATTATTAGCTGAGTTGGGAGTAGGAGTGGTAGTTTTGCCTGGTTTCAATAAGAAGTTGCTTGCTTGCCAAACTTTTTGTGGGTTTCTTAAGTGTTTTGTTTGGGCATTAAGGGAATAGTTCTGTTTGTCAAGTTTGGTTTGTCTTTTGACTTGGTTCCTAAGTTGTTGGTAAGTTTGTTTGGATAGGGCAGTGTTTTCCCTCTTCCAGAGTTTCCAGGCCTTATCTCTGGGCTTTAGTAGGGCTCTAGTGTCCATACTTAGCCATGATGCATAGTTAGCTTTTACTCTGACATTCCTAGTTGGGGCAATACTGTTGAGGACATTGTTAAAAGTACTGTTAAAGTAACTAACTGCCTGATCTAGTCCAAGGGTTAGCAGAGGTTCCCAGTAACATTGTCTTAGAATTGAATTAAGATCCTGAGGATTTAGGTTGTGGTCTTGTTGGATTTGCCTATTTACTATGGGCTTGGGTAAGCTAGTGCATTTGCGTAATACGAATGTGGGGAGGTGGTCACTAAGACTGTCTGGTAGACAGCCTGTCTGGTAGTTTTGTTTGGAGCAGTTGACCAGAGTCCAATCGAGTATGGATTGTTTTTGTGATTTTTTATCTAGTCTGGTAGGTTCATCAATGAGTTGTGAGAACCCATAGAGATTTATGTGGTTAGAGGGGCAGTTGAAATTGCAGAATAACCAGTCTGTATTTAGGTCACCTAGCAGAATACTTTCTTGTGGTAGATTATCTCTAGACAATTGAAAGATTTCCTCAGTTATGGAAGTGTTGTTTCCTGGTGGGATGTAGAAGCAGAGGAAATTGATTTTTTTGTTTTGTTTATGCAGAGAACTGAACCTAGTGTTTCAGCATTTTTGAATTTAGGTAGAGGGGTTTGCAGAGGTTGGAGATTTAATGTATTTTTAAAGAGAATTGCTATGCCACCTCCTTTTTTACCTGCTCTATCTAGTCTTGGTATATTATAGCCTGGTGGGAGGATTTCTTCATTTTGGATATTTGGTTTAAGCCATGTCTCAGTAATGGTCAGTATGTCAGGAGTGTAGTGGCCTATGAATGCATGTAGGTCAGGTAGTTTATTTGCTATGCTTCTTGCATTGATGTTAAGAATTAATAGGTCTGTTGTTTGTCTGGATGTACACGGGGTGTTATGTGGACCTGGGTTTAGGTGTATGTTGCCTGAGGCAAGTAGTGTCTTTGTGAGTGATAGTTGGTGTTTGATTTTGTATGTGACATCTTTTTTGGATCTAGGTGATACTTTTTATATTGTTGCATCTTGGTGTCTGGAACTTATATATATATATATATATATATATATATATATATATATATATATATATATAATATGGTGCTATCATCAAATATTGTAGAATTTATAAAGAAGTTTGTGTGGGTTTTTGTAGGCATGGAAGTAAGTGTTGTATGGAATGGAGAATTGTCTAGTGGTATATTAGTTTGGATGGATGTGATGCAGGCTAGTGCTGTGAGAGCTAGTGAAATTGATACTAGAGTGATTTGCATGTTGTGTGCAAGTGATGCTTGGGTGTTGGTAGTAAGCTGGTTAAGGAATAAAGGAGAAGGTGGGGGTGTGGTTAGTAGGAATAATGTGTCAGTCAGGTAGGGGTGTGACTAAAGATGTTATTATGAGGTAGCTGATTGGTTTGGCTGTGGTCAGTTGAGGAGAGGTTAGAAATAAATGTGGGCATAGTGGGAGTGGGTGAAAAATGGGGGCAGGGTAGGGAAACGGAGTGAGACGAGCATAGTGAGGTGAACGGAGTGGGACCCACACAGATCACGAGACTGCAGAGGTAATCAGTATGCCCTTTCCAGGGCAAGTAGTGACCAAGAGTAAATCTGTACAGTTTTAATATATAAATCAGAGAACCTTGTGTATGTGGGTGCAGGTAGAATAGCTTTAACCTGTATTTTCACAGTACTTTGTTTCTTTAGGTGCGGGACTAAAAGGGAAGTCATATATATATATATATATATATATATATATATATATATATATATATATGTGTGTGTATATCATATGTGTGTGCGTGTGTGTGTGTGTGTATGTATATATATCTATATAGCTATCTATCTATATATATATATATATATATATATATATATATATATATATATATATATATATACAGAGAGATCTATATATGCCCATATATATGATGCACTATACAGATGTGTATAAATACAGATATATAAATATATATGGGTATATACATGTAGACATATATCTACATATGTATATATCCATATCCTTGTCATGTGTAAACATTACTGTTGTGTATACCTTCCCAGATGTATCACACCGTATGTATCTGATATGTGTATATTTAGATATAACAACATATGTGATGCAACAGTAATATCACTAACAAGTACTATACAATAGTAGAAGTCACAACAATTGCTCAATACTATTCAATATGTCTACTGACAGATGTATTGGAAAAACAACAACTGTTTTCACAGCTGTCATGGCATAGTGGTCAACTATTGTGACTATAGTGTACAGGGTCCTGGGTTCAAAACCTGCAAGGGCTGTTTATTTTGTTGCTGGGCAGAACAAGGGCTGCTGGATACAGAGTGGTTAAGGCAGTTGTGAGCAGCTTTAAGCACATTTACATGAGTTTGCACAATGCGGTGCTAAGGTATGGTTAAATGTATGGGCACTTACACCATGTAGGCTTCGCTTCCCAGTCCGCAAATGTGCTTAGCTGTTATATTGCAGCAATGCTGACACCTGCTAAGTATGGCTCAACCCTGGTAACCAGTGCTTACATCCCAGTCAGATAACATAGCAGGGTAATGACATCTGTAATAAATGTATGTAATGCCATGTACTTAACATGCGTCTATGTGCTGTCATTACAGTAGCAAGGGGTGTGAGTCTCCTGTCTGGGATGCTTGAGTATATATGACCTGTGCAACACTCTTATCCATGTAAATGTATTACATATAAGGATAATATCCCAGGTTATGTGCAGTCACACTAGCATGTAGTGTATCATGACGTCACTACTATTGACAGTGCTTTCCCAAGCAAGAGTAGATTGCTAATTGTAGTACTGGCAACAAACACCCCTGCATGCATAAATGGACTTTGAGTCCTCACTGTCATGCTCCTGGTGTGTGAGCTGTGTCACATTATATATTTCCTACTGGATAATTATCTGACATGTGGAAAATAACTGTAGACTACTGTCTGTATAGCATATGTCAGTGAGGGCTGCCATCATGTAGCAATGGCATACCTATCAGTGTCAGACATCTGTCTGTCAACACATTCATCCTACTGCACAGCTAGTTGGTGAGCTGATGTCTGTCAGTCCCTGTACAGATGTGCAGATGTCAGGTATCCATCTTGGATACATACAAGCAATCTATGCTTGACTGACACTGACATGTCTGCCCAGCTGTGTTATGACTGGCACAGATAGGACACAGCACCCCATATGCATCACATGCCATGGATACCTCCACTACACTACCACAGTCAACAGAACATGCTGGGGTACAGGTCTCCAAGACAGACACTAACCATGTTATGTAATACATGTTGCATACATGTCAACTGGAGCACCTCACTGGCCATTTGCAGGAGGCACCCAGAGGATTGGCTGATGCATGTCCCTCTCACCTTGAGGGTCAGCACAGTGGTGTCTGTAGATAGATGGCCTGCTGGCACATGGCAGGTGGCATGATACCACTGTACACACATTCCCTACACTTCCCATCTCTCCATGGACAATAGCCAGGTACACACCTATGAACACCTACACTGATGCACCCCAGTACTGACAAATGTGTATGTGTGCATTACTGAGGATATCAGTGTATGTGCATTAGTACACCCATAGTTGGGAATGCTCTGAGGCCCTTCACACCCACCGCAACACCCATTGCCATAGTTAGATGTGGCTGCTGCTGTACCGGACATTACATGTACCTTGTTACACTCCTCTCCCTAAGGGAAACCTGGGCCTTGCAGTACCAGCACAACACTGTTGTAAAAATGGGTTGATAGGCATGGGATACCCACTGAGGTCTGGCAAATGTGGGTATGTGTGCATGTGTGTGTGTGTGTGTGTGTGTGTGTGAGTGTGTGTGTGTGTGTGTGTGTGTGTGTGTGTAGATATATATATATATATATATATATATATATATATATATATATATATATACAGGGTACAGCATTCCAAGGCCACATACTCCTATTACAATACGCATTGCCACACAGTATTAGGCATGGTAATGTTGCTGCCCATAGGAGAGGCATGACAATGTGTTAGAAAAATGTGTATTTGAATATATGATAAATGCTATTTTAAAAGCAAAGTAGTATATAATGCATTTTATTCTATTAATCATATAACAGTACAGATTAACTCATGTGTAAATGTAAGTAGTTTTGAAACTGAAGTGTGGCTTGACGCAAAGCTGATCCTTGACCCTGGCAGAATGCTAGCTTAGCAAGTTTTAATGTTTATGCTTTTCACAAGTGATTATCTGCTGGTTCAGGAAATTAAATGTGTGAAATAATGAAATCTTCAGCTCTTTCCAGTTGGAATGATTTGGCCTTGTATATGTGTTACTGAGATAGCACGCAGCTGTGTGAGAAAGTGTAAAAGAGAACAAAGACGTGTATTAAAAGACTGAAGCTGCTATTGTATTCGAACTGATATGAAACCTTGAAGTAGCAACTTTACAGAAAGACATTATGTCTGACCAGCTGGATAGCAAGGCCGTATTGTATCTAGAGGAAAAGTTTTTTTTTAAATATACAGCGTCAACAGTTTTATGAATAGAGGACTGTAAGCTAAAGTGATGTAGATGCCCTGTGACATATCACGTCAGTAAGGTGGGCATAGCTTAAATGTTAAACCTATATAAAATTGTGTGCTTCCTGTTTCATGTCAGACAAAATTCTGTACTTGTACGTTTTTTGCCTCCTGGTGTACACTAGGAAACTTTTTAACCTGAACCTCCTGTGTATTGAAATTTTATTTTATTTAACAGTTTGGTCCTTCGTAGATGGAATTCCCTTGGTAAGCATATCAGAGCATATCGGTGGTGAATACTGCGCAGGAGAAGTTACGAAATGGTTCTTCTTGAGTGAAAAGACCTCCGACTGAATTGTCGTAAAGAGGCTGGCCACTTTCTGATCTGTGGCGAAAAGCAGAACTTGGACTTTCTCAATACCGGAGGCTCAGGTAGGAAGAATTTGCCTTTTTTCTGTTTTAGATCAGGGACTAGGTTACAGTATATTGTTGTCAAGATTTGTTTTGCAGATCAGGGACAAAATGAAGTACTGTATATTTGGTCATAGATCAGGGTAACAGAATAAGGTAGGCAGTTATTCTAGATAAACTGTGAACAGGAACTGAGAACTTGATATCACGTGATAAAAAAAGGGTTACATAACATTTTCTTTGACATGGCTAATCAGTGCACTAAAACATCGCGAGATCCGCCCCTAACCGAAGACGCGAAATACTTGCAATTACAACGTTCTGATAACGTTAGGTATTATACGAAATGGGTTAGTAAATATGAATTTGATGGTAAACTAGATAAAACTTCACTAGTTAAACTCCTTAAACAGCTTAAATCTGATGCGGGAGGTCAGGCAAAAAAGCAACGCCAGTTAGGCATTCCTCAGGCACACAGGTGGATTGAGGAAGCAAATCGTAGAGAGCAGAAGCTGAAAAATTCAAAAACATTATTTCTAGACAAAGAGGATAATAACTTGGTAATAGCAACAGCTCCTCCTCCTCCTCCCTTGCACCCTCTCTTACCCTTTTCAGGATATGAAGCGAGTGGACAGGCTGGTCCGCCTCCACATTATCCTGAAGTTTCAGCAAGACTACAACCATTTGTTAGAGATCCTATTGAAACTAGGTCCCGAACACGTAAAACACATAGGGACACAGAATCATACCAAATAGAGAGAAATCTACAGGATGAGAGTGAGGAAGAAATATGCCCACTTATAGAAGTTTCAAATCCTCAGGCAGGACAGGAAGGGCAGGACCCAACACTCTTAGTATATAGACCATGGACACCGGAAGATATCCGGAAGGCTACTGAGGAAATCCCCCATCCGAAAGTTAATTTTACGAAATTTTTAGATTTACAAGGCATGAGGTTGAGTTACGACTTGAATGGGGAAGAAGTAGAAAAAGTAGTAAGACAAATTATAGGTCCAGATTGGCACATGATTTGTGGCACCTGGAATCCTCGTAATGCAGAGCTTAGACCACTCCCACATAGTGACGCGGAGTTAGACAACAGAGTGAAAGGTCTGACAGACCGAATCTCTGAGAAATGGAAACCTAGAGTAGACTGGACTTGCATTAATCAATGCATACAACAGGAAAATGAGACAATAGATGGGTACTATGCTAGATTATTAGAATGTTTTAATAATCATAGCGGTATGTCGGTTCCTGAGAACTAAACAAATGATTCCCCGTATGAACAATTAAAAAATGCATTTTTGAAAGGTTGCATTGAACCTATTAGTAGCTTCATTACGAAGCATATGATAGACCGTCGAACAGGAAGGCTACACGCCTTACTCAAATACGCTAGACATGCTGAAAGACATTTTAATAGTAAAAAGAAAAAGAAGGCGCAAGTCTTCACTGCTGAAGACAGAGCTGAAGTATTTGTATTACAGTCAGGTAAAAAGGGCAAGAAGAATGCCCAGGGAAACAAACAGTCTGACAAACAATCAGAAGATTTTGAAGAGAGGAAAAAGAGCGGTGAATGCTTCAAGTGCGGGAAAAAGTGACATCTAGCAAGGGATTGTAGGTAAAACAAAAAGGCAATCACAGAAGATAAGGGAGATGAGGACTGACTATATGATAGTGAAAATACATCATGTGAAAGTCAGAAATCATCAAGAAAAGTTACTACACAGAAAACAAATGTAAATGTGATAGAAGGAGTAGAGGAAGTGCAAGTAGATATGGAGGATGAAGAAAGTGAAATTTTGGACTTAGCATTATTGAGCCAAGAGCTCTACTTAGCAGATACGAAACCAGAAGTTACACTTCTGGTGGAGGGAAGGGAAGTCAAATTCCTGTGTGACTCAGGAGCATCACGGACTTTGATACACCCCTCCAAGTTACCAGAACATTCAGAATCACCTGATTATATACTAGTAAAAGCGCAATGGACAGCTATACAGGGAACCGCTTTCCCATGATATAGCAATAACTGACCCTGTTTCAGGTATGACCCAGAGAAGTAAAATTGTTGTTTCTGCAAAGTGTCCAGTAAACCTATTGGGCAGGGACCTTATGCAGATATTTGGCATAGCAGTAGTTCCAACTGTACAAGGTATGGAGGCACAGAGACAAATGGATACCTTTGTAGTGCGATTGGAGGGTGAAACTTTTTACTGGTACAGCCAGGACCTAGTCACGACTGGTCCAGGGGCAGTAACTGAGGAACTGATGAATGTAGCCATCAGTAAAGCCCCCTCCCTTGACACTGATCGACAGCATTTGTTACACTGTACTCTATACTACTGTACTACACCAGGACCTGATAGAGAGTATGAGCAAGAATTGTTTAGAAATCGTGCAACTAGATTGGTTTTGCGTACTTTGTACTGGGATACTGAGGGGAACAGTGTAGTTAGCTGTTCGTTACCTCAAGAATTCCTTGCATTGTATAGATCAAATTGGTTACCACATGTCAGCTTGACAAAGAACAAAAGTGTCAAATGGGCGGACTTAGGAGAAAAAGTAACAAGATGGGAGAAACAGACTGATTTAGAACTATCAGAACAAGGGATACAAAAACAAAAACTGAATTGGTTGACACAGACACATCCAGCTGTACACTTGCAATCTAGCGATGACAGCTGATTAGCATTCTTATTAGAAGAAGAAGAAAAGGCTTTATGTGAAATTCCAACAACTCTTTGGTCAACAGGCAAGTCAGATGTAGGACTTATTCGAACAGCAGGACCAGTTACAATTACCCCAAAGTCAGCTTTTAGACCACAGAAAAGACAATACCCTTTGAGAAAGGATGCAGAAATAGGAATTAAGCCTATAATAGCAGCATTACTCAAAGAAGGAGTACTGGTAGAATCTCCTGATTCACCATGTAATACACTCCTATTTCCTGTTAAAAAAGCAAACAGGGAATGGCGGATGGTACAAGATTTACAAGCTGTAAATAATGCAGTAATACCTAGAGCACCTACGGTGCCAGACCCACATACTTTGTTAAATGATTTAGAACCGCAACAGAAATATTTCTCTGTGGTAGATATTAGCAATGCTTTCTTTTCAATACCTATACAGCCTGATAGTCAATATTGGTTTGCATTTACATTTCAGGGTAAAAGGTATACATATACTGACTACCACAGGGATATTGTGAGAGTCCAACAATATTTGCACAAGAAATGGCTAGCAACCTGGCAGGGTTTACCCCACCGGATGGTAGTCAAATTCTACTTAACGTAGATGACATCTTGCTAGCAGCCCCACCCAGCAACAGTGCAGGGAGGATACTGTAGCATTATTGAAATTTTTAGCAACACAAGGACACAAAGTAAACAAAAGTAAGTTACAACTTTGGAGAAAACAAGTTAGATACTTGGGATATGTAATATCCAATGAAGGTAGAATACTAGATGAGGAAAGAAAACAGCAATTTTGCAAGCACCCAAACCAACAACCAAGAAAGAAAGGATGTCTTTCTTGGGTACAACTAATTTTTGTCGGAGTTGGATACCAAATTATGCTTTGGAATCTGCTCCACTGACTGACTTGATATATAAGACACCAATGGCAGCACAAGATATCTTACAATGGACACCCGAAGCAGAAACGGCTTTCTGCAGGTTGAAGCAGTTGATAGCTTCTTCATTAGTTTTAGGACTTCCAAATTATCACAAACAGTTTTTTCAGACCGTAGATTGTAAGCAAGGATATATGACGTCAGTATTGACGCAACAACATGGGGATAAGCAACGCCCCATAGCCTATTATTCATCACAGTTAGACCCAGTGGCACGATCTTTGCCTCACTGTGTACAAGCAGTGGTTGCAGCTGCAATGGCAGTACAGGCTTCAGCCTCAGTGGTGGTATTCCACCCTCTCACATTGAGAGTGCCTCATGCAGTTGCAATAATTTTACTGCAAGAAAAAGTGGCATACCTTTCCCCTGCTAGACATCTTTCATGTATGACTATACTGCTGAGCCAACCTCATATGACAATTGAATGATGTACGACATTAAATCCATCAACACTACTCCCAACTCCTGTGGATGGCACACCACACAGCTGCCTGCAGGAAATTGAACAGTTAGCTTTACCTAGACAAGATCTCACAGATATGCCCTTGGATAATGCCGAGGTGACATATTATGTGGACGGCATATGCAGAAGGGGTCCTACAGGGAAGAATCTGGTAGGATATGCAGTAGTTACAGACACTGAAATTTTAGAAGCTCAATCCTTACCACACAACTTATCTGCACAAGCAGCAAAATTGATAGCTTTGACGAGGGCATGTACTTTAACAAAAAACAAGTGTGTGAACATATATACTGATAGTCAGTATGCTTTTTCTACAGTACATGTATTTGCACAACAATGGAAAAATAGAGGAATGATAACATCCAGTGGAAAACCTATTAATCATGCGCAATTTATTTTGTAGTTATTAGAATCTATTCAGTTACCTACCAAAGTAGCTATTTGTAAATAAGTAGCTCATACAAAACAGCAGGATAAGATTTCAAAAGGCAATGCATGAGCTGATGCAGCTGCAAAGCAAGCAGCCTCAGACTCAGAAACGTTACTTTTGAATGAGGAATTACAACCCTCTGAGATTTTAGATTTAGACATGTTAAAAACAATGCAGACACTTACTACAAAAGCGGAGAAACAAAAATGGGTAAAACAAGGTGCAATTCTTGAGAATGGACTGTACATTTCCAAAGAAAGAAAACCAATATTGCCGTCTAATTTATTTAGATATGCAGCTTTGTTGAGCCATGGGCAGTGCCATGTCTCAACAGAGGGGATGGTACAGTTTGTAAACCAAATATTCCAAATATACGGATACACAAACTACACAAAAAGATTTTGTGCAGCTTGTCATACTTGTAACAAGCACCATGCACAAGGAGCATTTAAAACCAAGCAAGGAAGTTTTCCTATACCACCATACCCGTTCCATACTATTTGTATGGATTTCATAGAATTGAATAAATGTGAAGGGAAGAAGTTTTGTTTAGTTATTGTAGACATGTTTTCTAAATGGGCAGAAGCTTTTCCAACCAAAAAACCCGGATGCAGCAACAGTGGCAAAAGCCTGATAAAAGAAGTAATCCCTAGATTTGGCATTCTGGAAAGGATTTATAGTGACAATGGCACACATTTTGTAAACCAGACAATCCACCAACTTGGTAGATTTTTTGGTATCTCCTTAAAGAACCATTGTGCCTACCACCCACAGTCAGCAGGACTGGTGGAAAGGTACAATGGTACCCTAAAAAGCAAACTTAGGAAGCTAGTAGAGGAAACCCAAAAGAATTGGATATACTGTCTGCCTTTAGCACTGCTGAGTATAAGAACGGTTCCAAATGTAAAGGGTTTGACTCCCTTTGAAATGGTTTTTGGGAGAGCATATTATGTGCCTCAGTGGAAAGCTCTCATGCCTGCAGAGCAAAAGGCTGACAGTTCATTAGCTAGTTATATGAGGAAACTGTTAACAAATAAATCTGTTTTGCAGTTTAACTCTTTTTCAGATAAGGAACAGACCAGACCGGTGGAAGCAGTCTTGGCTCCTGGGACATACGTTTGGGTGAAAGTGATGAAAAGAAAGAATTGGGTGAGTGCAAAGTGGGAGGGACCGTACCAGGTTCTGTTGGCAACGCCTACTGCAGTTAGAGTGGCCGAGAGGACGTCCTGGGTTCATTTGACACATTGTAAACTGGTAAAGAACTTTCAACTTGATAAAAACTTTGTGACTGATACACAACCAGACCGAGATGGCCAAAAACAAAGCGAATAGAAATTTAGATCAACCCCAGAGATGTTGTATAATCATTTTGTTGAGTGTACATTTATTGACTGTAATTGTGACAATTTTCCTCTTGTTGTGGTTTATCCTACACACAACCACACAAGTGAAAATGGGAAGATGTGATGAAACGTCTATAGACTGGCATCCAAATTTTAACACATACCTAGCCATGAAACGTGTATATGCAGAGACTATGAACATTTCAAATTGTTGGGTTTGTACAGCCATACCAACAGTATATGGAGGACTGATAATGTCCGCTGTCCCTTTGGGGATAAATGAGACTTGGGAGAATTGACTTTTCGATACAGGAACTGTGAGATCACAGGACAAAATAGCTTTATTTTTACCTGTCACACAAAAAGGAGTTGTATGTTTCTATAAAAATGATACCCTCCAGGTGGGCTGGAGCAATTGTAATATAACCATATCTTACTGATGCTATATTAAGAATGGTAATGGCAATACTTTTTGCAATACTAATTATGACTCGTATTTGAACTCATTGAAAACAACTATGAATGACATTCGCAAAAATCCAGTTTTGTTTAAACAATTGTCAGTTATAGATCAGAAAATGTTTCATGCAGGGCTGATGCATATTAGTACTAAAGTAGAAAACTGTTATTTTATTTGTGGGAAAAAGGCATATAAATGGTTACCTGAGAATTGGTCCGGCAGTTGTTTTTTGGGTTATTTGGTTCCGGCAATAAGACATACTGTAGAATTACCTTTGGGTAAGATACGAAACGTGAGAGAAGCAGCCCGAAAACCCAAAGGTCCAGTTGAAAAACCTGTGAATCCAGTTGGAAAGATCGAAGCTGGCTGGAAAGACCACAATTCAGTAAAAGACAAAAGCGAATTAACTCATATGGACTTGAGTGATAGTGTTATATCCTGGGCAGGAATATTCCCAGCCTATGGAGCAGTCAAATCGATCTGGGAGCTGAGGAAGTTGTCAAAACTTCTCGAAGTAATGAGTAATGCAACTTTTTCCACCCTAGAACTGGTGACTGATGAACTAAATGCAATGAGAACTGTTGTGCTACAAAATCGAATGGCTCTTAACTTCACCCTAGCGGCGAGAGGTGGTACGTGCATGCTTATCAAAGAAGAATGCTGTGCTTATATTCCTGACAATCGTCATGAGGTCAATAACCACCTAGAGGTAATTCAGCAAGTATCAGCCATGACTGAACCAGACCCAAACCCACTGATGGACTTTTTCCAGACTCTGTTTGGGGGGTGGGGTTCCATCCTAATGAATATTCTGATTGCCATTTGTGTGGGTATACTCCTAATAGGAGCATGTGTTTGCTGTGGAATTCCCTGCATGAAAAGATTAATCAAAGATTTTATTGATGTATCTGTTACTGAAACTTTGTACCAAGATATTGAGATTGAAAGATTGATCTCAGATGACATTTTTTCTGAAGTATAGATTGAATGACTCACCTAGCTGAAAATCCTAAGTGGAAAAGGCTAGGAGATGAAATGACACTATGCATACTTCAAAATAGAATAAAAAGTATTAATAGGGGGGAAAATGTTAGAAAAATGTGTATTTGAATATATGAGAAATGCTAGTTTAAAAGCAAAGTAGTATATAATGCATTTTATTCTATTAATCATATAAAAGTACAGATTAACTCGTGTAAATGTAAGTAGTTTTGAAACTGCAGTATGGCTTGAAGCAAAGCTGATCCTTGACCCTGGCAGAATGCTAGCTTAGCAAGTTTTAATGTTTATGCTTTTCACAAGTGATTATCTGCTGGGTCAGGAAATTAAATGTGTGAAATAATGAAATCTTCTGCTCTTTCCTGTTGGAATGATTTGGCCTTGTATATGTGTTACTGAGATAGCACGCAGCTGTGTGAGAAAGTTTAACAGAGAACAAAGACGTGTATTAAAAGACTGAAGCTGCTATTGTATTCGAACTGATATGAAACCTTGAAGTAGTAACTTTACAGAAAGACATTATGTCTGACCAGCTGGATAGCAAGGCCGTATTGTATCTAGAGGAAAAGTTTTTTTTAAATATACAGCGCCAACAGTTTTATGAATAGAGGACTGTAAGCTAAAGTGATGTAGATGCCCTGTGACATATCACGTCAGTAAGGTGGGCATAGCTTAAATGTTAAACCCATATAAAACTGTGTGCTTCCTGTTTCATGTCAGACAAAATTCTGTACTTGTATGTTTTTTGCCTCCTGGTGTACACTAGTAAACTTTTTAACCTGAACCTCTTGTGTATTGAAATTTTATTTTATTTAACACAATGCATCACCCAACTATGCCTGAGGCATGTGCATTAGATGCATATCCCTGTAGTAGCACTCTTGGGATGGACAAGGGGTTGCATTGCAGTCCTGGTCAATGTGTGATGGTAGGTATGTCAGAGTGTCATCATGGGGTCCAGAGCGTACAATATCCACAGTGGGGTGTGGGTGCTGGGTATATGGTCATTACACCATGGTACCCACGGTACATGTCCCATGTACCACTATATGGTGTCCACTGTCACCATCAACCATGCAGGCAACTGATAACACTATCCAGCCCAGTTATGCATTTGCTGTGTGCACCCTACCTGTAACACATCTGACACACTAACAAGGTAGTTAGCACTGATAGGCCCAGGTCTCTTGGATGTGTTTCTGACTGTTATGTGTTTGTTAATGTGTATGTGATGGTATGACACACTATGTATTGCCCATATTCAACCATTACATCCCTCATTACCATGCTGAACATGCCTGTGGATGTACTGCATGTAACATGTAACCTGGAACACACCTCATTCTAAATGCTGTGTGGTGTGTGCAATTAAAGCCACACACATCAGTAGCACTACATACCTAGAAAGAGGTCTAGTCCTAGTGTTGCCAAGTAAGAGGGTGTGTGTATGTGGAGGGATCTACTTCAGGTTGCTGAATATACATGTCCCAGGGGGTCAGTTGTCTATGTGGAAAAGGCAGTAACTGTTATACAGACCTGTGACATGTTCAACTGTACCCAGGATATGGCACAGCCATGGTGTCACCACAGTGCCATACCTCTTGTGAGATATGACAGCAGACCATCCTCCTACTGACACATGGACACCTACAACACAAATGGATAACATTATGGAGACCACAATCATTCAGTGTTACTAACAGCTATAATGCATTATGGCTGGACAGCTACACTACCTGACATGTAAACATTAAACATTACTGCTGACAGCATGTTACACAACAATACATTGGTACACTGTAGTACAGTCACCCTGTGCATCAGAACCATATTAGCCTGTCCCTGCATTGATGTTATGGATGACAGGGATGAGGCACAGGTATCATCATAGGCACAGGGTGTGTTGTTGGTTTGCCAGAGACCTGGGGTGGGCCATACATTTGACACCATGTGTGTGAGTGAGGGGTGTAAGTTACTGATATGGCCATGGTGATGTGGTGTGTGCAGGTATGGGTTTGCCCTAGGTGTGTTTGTATTGTGTGTGGGTATGCATGCACACAGTTCTACCATGTGGCTGCCCTATACAGGTGTTTGTTGGACATCTGCAGACCATACATGGCAGGGTGTGCAGTTTTCCACCTCCGGCTATGGATACGAGAACTGTGCCTGCCAGGGGTTCCACGGGCACATCCAGATACAAGCATCGATATGCTACTCTCCACTGAAGATGACATATGTCCACTGGAACCAGGTCCTCCTGGGACTGGCCAGGACCACATGCATGTGGCCTGCTGTGGTGTGGTGTGGACAGTACCCTCCCTGCAGTGCTGGGGATGGTACTGCCACTATGGGAGCAGCTTGGTGTCCTTGTACATCCACATCTACTGCCAGATGTTGGAGTTGCTGGCCTACATCCACATGGCCGCCATACCAGTCCCACCACATGCTCTAGCATGGGCAATCCACGGACAAGAAAGCCCACCATCTCACCCAACCATTTATCCATGCCCTCTGTATAATAATGGAGGGTGCCTGCAAGATCACAGATGCTGTCACAGCTGAAAAAGCAGCCCTCTGCAGCTTCAGACCCTGTCTGGTGTACTGTTCCATACGTGCCTGTGCCTCCATGACAGCCAGAAACATGTGTCTGGTCATACCAGATGTGGCACTTCTGCCAGAGGCACGATGACCAGTGGCCCTCCCAAGAGCACCCCGTTACATCTGCCTATGTGGTACCCTGATGGACATCCAGCTATGGCTGTTGTGTCCAGACACAGAAGCCATAGATACCACACTGTCCTGTGCACTGCCACCAACTGCCAACTGTCCCTGTGCTATGGCCACTGGTGATGGGGTATCTATAGGCACTGTGACTGTGTGCGGGGAATGGGATGGATAACAGGGGGATGTCAAACGATGGCCCATTTTCAGCTTCTAACAACCTCGCCTGTGCCTCAACACACCTATCATCATTTTCATTGTCTGTATGGACACCAGCATCAGATTGCATGCAGGAGGGACCCTGACCCACCTCGCCACCTGTGAGGGAAAACAAGAAACTCATTTTAAGACCTGTACAGCATTGCTTAACAGTGCATACACACACACACACACACACACACACACACACACACACACACACCCTGACATTCCGCCATAATACCTAACTGTCCTTGAGTTTACAGACTGTCCCAGTTTTATTCTCTTAAGTTCCCCATTACAACTGGAAACCTACACTCATTAATACCAATCATTAATGTATCATTCTTCTAATTGCCTAGACAAGTGACCACAAAACATGACCTGTTACTCCATTACCTCTTTGACTTGATTGGAGTTGGTTTTACAAGGACTCACCGCTGTCATCCAGTGTTCACACTGGGTTTGTCCAGACATCGTGAGCATGGCCCCCATATGTTAGGGGCTATAACAGTCACTCAATAATGTCACGCACTGGATTGTCATACGTAACTATTGAAAGATCTGTTGCTCTATTAACTTATTATGTGGACAACAGTAATATTTGGTTACACTCACTGGTATTGTCTAATAATTCCCCAATGCATCTGTAGTGCTGCATACGTGGGTATTCTTTCACCTGTCTGCTGATTGCAGTTTTAACAGTATACCTGGTGTCTAGTTTCCCTCCCAATGCATGTTCCATGCTACAGACCTTATTATACTATCAGCTGTCTTGAGATTACATATCAGACAAGTATTCCTGGTGTCTCATGTGTCAGTCCATGTCCATGTACTGCACAATTCCAAAGGGAAGTTGAGATGTATGAACAACCCCGCATTCACATATGTGCATACATGAACACACACACAGACACACATACACACACACATCCTACATGCATCAACCTCCTCCACTCCACCAGATTGCACTGGCAGACAAAATAAACCCCCCCCACACTCACATGCTTATAGGTGAGGTTGCACGAAGATATTACACACAGACCTCTCATTACCCATCTGTCAACATGCATAACATATGGTACTCAACAGCATGCAGTGCAGCTATAGTCAATCCATGCTATCAACAGTATACATGTGTGTGGTGCATGGGCTGTGTTAGTAGGTGATGCCCCTTCCCCTGGAAAACAATGCACCCATGTACACAGTATTGTTGTGTACCTGTTCAGCACCCTGCCAAGTACTGTGAACCATACCTCACAGGTGTACACACCATTGCTGAATGTGTATTACTGTGTCAGTTATGTCTGGTCTGCTGCTCAAGCCCCTATGTGTTTGTCCAACACATACCTGGGATGATATGTGGACAGATGTCATTTGTGAATGCCTGCTGTCTGGTTTACAGATGTCATCATAAGCAGTGCATGCATGAGTAATACGTTACAATTACACTGACAACCATCAAACCTTACCTTGGCTATGGGGAGTGTACGCATCCATATTGATATGACGCCCTTTTCCTTGATATGCCATGGGACCAAATTACTACATATGTTAACATTACATGAGCCTGATATGTGACATATGTCCTGCACAATCAAATTCAGTGTCAAACAAATGTGTTAGTTGTGCTGATTGAGATGCATGCACTTCGTGGGTGCATATGTGTGCATGCCCTTATCATGATGGTTTGTTGCATCTACTATTATGCGTACTACAGCAGCCAGTATTCCTGGCAAGGGTATACTAGCGTGGGCCATCTGCATTTGCCAGTATATGGTCAGTCTGCCCTACACATGTCCCTCAACTCTGCATGATTGCAAGGTCAACTCATGTGCATCATGGAGTTCACACACTGCCGTCACTATTGCTGTGGAGACAGGGTTATGTCTGCCACAGTTCCTGACCCTGACTGTGTGCAGATACAGCCATTCGTAGCATCCTTTGGTTCCCTGCTGCAGTGCACTGTTGTGTCATGATGACACCCCCTCTCCACCTTTAGCCTTTTTGCAGATGCTTGACAGCTATGGCCTACACATGTGTCATTTTGCATTGTCCCAAATGCTGAACACCACATGTAACAGCCTAGTCCCATCTAATGAATGGCAAACATACAGGTGTACACTGGCACTGGCATGGTACAGATGGGGATGGTGGGCCTGAGGTGGAGTGAGGTGTTGGTTGTGCAGCATATGTATCACACATTATACTGTCTAGGTTTTCAACATGGTCCTGGCAATGCATGCCTTTTGAGGACCTCTTTTGTTATGCATATGCTACCTGTAGAAAGGCATGTCTGATGTTTCCTGTGGTACAACTGTCACATCTGATTACTCAAACCCATGGGCCACATGTTTGCAGAGTCCAGGCAATTGCTGATATGAGTACTCCACAGCCAGTACTTGCTAGACATTCCTGCAACCCCTTCAGTGTTGTGGCATGTTACTAGGCAGCCTGCATGACCAGTTTGCTACATGTGACATCATTTGTCTTGGAGGGCCATCGTTTTATTTCCTACATTATTCCTGTCCCATACATACTCGCCACATGCATGACTGTCTGCACTGTTTGCCATGGTATATGCAATGGTGAGGTATGACTACATGTCCAGCTCATGAATGCTCCCTGTTGGGTATGGGGGTCCATGCCATGGCATGTAAGATGTGTGCAAGCCACGGCTGCCTCTGTTGCAGGTAAGTGTGCACATTTGATGGCCAAACATCTTTGACAGCAGACCAATTCTTGGTGTGGCATTGGGGACATGTACTTGCTGGAAGGTACATTCCCATGACAAATGCATGCAGTTAGTACCTCAACAGCTGCTTCCAATATATTTTATCTGGAGTGTGTGCACCCATATGCTTCCAGTGTTTGTGAAAGTATGTATTCCCATATTTGCTGTCCTAACATATGATTCCATATTACACACTCATTGCTCATGTTAGGACCACATTGCAGGTTGTAAGGGTTGTGGAATGCAGTATTATGATATGCCGTAGTGTAGATCTGTAACAGTTGCCATTGTAATACTGGTATATATACTGTTATAGCACTGTATAAGGGTGATGCTTCACACATATCCCTACTGTAGGCCATTTGTCCCACCATTATGTTCATCTCTGTGCACACATTTTGCAATGACAGGATTTTAGTTATTTTGCAGGAGTCTAAAACAGTGCTCAGGTACACCATCATGGTGACCACTGTGATGCAGTGCAGTTAACAGCAACAATACGTGAACATATACGGCACGCATTATGGGTAGGTGTGATAAATGTGTGCATGGAATATACCATCGCCAAAACATGACCGGTGTATTGGCAAACCTGAACAGAAACCATACTCACCAACTACAGGCTGCTGCCTTGGAGGTATACCAGAGGGACCTGCATAAGTGTGTGAGAGATGTGATGTCAGTAGCCACAGCTGTGGCATTGGTACAGGGTGGGTGCAGTATTACAGTACATCAACAGTACAAGCCCACAATACGACAGCTTATGCACATCTGTTTATTACTACTACACAGCAACAGACTATACATATGTCATCTCACATATGCATAATCTAACTGTACAGATGGAGATGGATACACAACAGTGGTCTACTGACATGTCCTGTGGCCTTACCTACATGCTCCTCTGCCAGTGTGTGGGTAGCACCCACCTCCACGATGCTCTCTGCCAGGTGTTGTGTGTGCAGGTGGGCAGGTGCCCAGAGACTGACAAGGAACTCCTCAACATGTGTCAGGGGGGATGGATGACATGACCCCCCCATTGCAAGGTGATTCCCCTGACTGCAGCAGCATGTAGATGGGCATTACGAAGTAGGTCAGTGCAATGATGCCGGACCTGCTCATAACTGCAGTTATACAGGAAGACATCATTTACCCTGTGGACAAGATCGTTCCACAGGGCAGATCGCTCCTGCAGTTCATGGGCTGTTCTGCCAAGCAACATCTGGTAGTGCTGCACCAGGTGTGTGATGATAACCTCATTCTCGTCCGCTGTAAAAACAGGAAGTCTCTCACATGACATCTTACCTGAAAGACATAAAGATGGAAACAGGTCTGAGCAACTCATACAGCAAGGTTATCATAGTTCTTAATACATATCTCTGTGGCCCCCACCATATCTGCAACAACAATCTAATCACACAATTCAATAGGTATGGCTAGAGAGTACCTACCATTGTGTCATATAACGTAATGTACCACACTTTTGCTATGTGTTTGTAGCCATGTACCCTGTGGGGACACTATCATTGCTGGCCTGTTATGGACAATGTCACCTGCATGCCACTGTAAGGGCCACTATGGTTTCATATATGCACGTGGTCTGTTTGCTATGTGATTGCTGCACATCTGTTGTTTTTTGTTATTGGGGATATTTATGCATGCTGTTGGACATGATCTGAAAATGTCTGGACTATTACTACCCACATATGTTCTATAACAGTGACACAATAGCATGTTTAGGGAACAGTTGCCAGCAGAACCGCCTCTTCCACCTCATTTGTCCATGTTACTGGGCCACATCACATGTCGGACCCACCCTGGGGCCACCTCATCTACTGGTCCTTCACTACCTTCAGGTGGAACCACCTCAGGGGATGGTGCCCCCTCCGGGAGCACACACAAATATGATCCTATCACCTGAGGTCAGGTCTTGGGTCTGGTGCATAGGGAGCTCCACAGGGACTAGGGGGATGTGCTACAGCACCTTGAGGGCCTCACTACACACTCACAGGGACCACATGCTCCTCCTACTCAGCCTCCAACCCAGGCACCTTCAGGGCCATGAAGCTGCTGTTGTGACTGGGAATGGGAGGGGTCCTTGTTCTCATTGTTTCCATATGGGGGCTCATTGGGCTTCCACATGCCAGACGACACTCCCCATCCAGGGTGTTTACCCATGATGTGTCATATACCGCCCCTGTAGGCTGTCTTCTCTATCTTCCAACCCAACCCACCTCCACAAATATGCCTGCTATTTTTCCCCAAATTCCCAATCTCACCTTCATAAACAAGGGCAATGTGGTCCCAACATGGGGTTCACATGTGACATGACCATCCATGTTGCACACACTTACTGCTGTATATATATATATATATATATGTGTATATATATATATATATATATATATATATATATATATATATATATGTGTGTGTGTGTGTGTGTGTGTGTGTGTGTGTGTGTGTGTGTGTGTGATGTTCCCTCACATAGCAAGGAGCACTGTGATGCAAAACTAGGGGACATGTATATATATACATGTGTGTGTGTGTGTGTGTGTGTGTGTGTGTGTGTGTGTGTGTGTGTGTGTGTGTGTGTGTGTGTGTGTGTGTGTGTTTGTATATATAGACATACACACACACACACACACACACACACATATATATATATATATATACATATATATATATATATATATATATATATATATGTACATATAGGTGTCTGTATATCTGTAGACATACATATATATATGTGTCATTCTAAGGGGATTCAATGTCTGTCTGCCTGGGATGACATGTTGGACAAGCCACGCTGCTTCGCAAGGGATGTTTTGCACCTGTCACCACTGGGCTTCCGGATATTGGCTAAGGCTCTTGCCACCCCCATAGTGCCTTTTTTAGGCAAGGCTCAAAAGACAAACCCACCTCCTTAGATAACAAAAATGGAAAAAAACTAAGGGTAATGCTGCTCAATGCCAGAAGTCTAAATCTCAAGATGCAGGCACTCGATGCACTCCTCAGTATGGAGAATGTCGATGTCTGTGCAGTAACTGAAACCTGGTTCAAGGCTCCTGAGAGCACCCCAGCGCTACCAGGCTATACCTCGTATCATGCTTTTCGGCCCCAAAACCCGGGCCGAACCACAAAGGGAGGGGGAGTGTCCATATTCATCAAGGACACCCACACCTCCAGGTTAGTAGCAACACATGGAGCATCGGAGACCATACGGTGCAACTAACTATAGGCAAAACTGCTATACAACTGGTAGTATGTTACTGACCACCCTCCCAATCTCAGAAACCCCACTCAGCCTTCCTGAAGACATTGGAGGATATGAATGTATCACAAAATACCATCATACTGGGAGTCTTCAACTATCCTAACATAGATTGGGTACATTATTCTAGCCCTAACACCCTAGCCCAAAGGTTCCTGGACTTCATAAATTCAAATGCACTTGAACATCTAGTCACCTCTAACACTAGGGGAGATAATATACTAGACCTGATCATCACAAACATGGGGACAAAATGCTCCACACCAGAGGTATACCCCTCACTAGTGAGATCTGACCACAAACTAATCACCCTGGATATGCATATCCCACCTCCACCCCCAGCACAAAAGACCACAGTGAAAAACTTCTCAAAAGCAGACTTCACTCTTCTTAAGACTGAGATGGTATCCTTTAAGCCCACTGGGCCAGTGGATACCACATCCCACAATGCTGAATCCTTCACAAATGCTTTCTATGGACATCTCCAAGAATGCATGGATCATGCAATCCCAAATAAATCCAAGTCCCTCTCCACCAACGGCAAGCGTCCTGTCTGGTGGACCTCAGCCATAAACAAATTGTATAACAAAAAAAGGAAGCTACTGCACGACAGAGCAAAATCCCATAAAGGGAAGACATCTCTGATCAACACTAGCAGAAAACTACGTTCTCTCATAAAAACATCCAAGGCCAACTTTGAGAGAAAAATCGCTAAGGACACTAAAGATAACCACAAAGCCTTCTTCAGCTATGTTAGAAACCTGGGGAAAACCCTCAGATATGCTCAGAGTTAGTTCACAACAACAAAAAATACACCGAACCCACAGATATTGCCAACATTCTGGCTGACAGGTTCAGTGCAAATTTCTCCCCTCCTCACCCCCAAAGAGAAAAAATACTTATCCCAGCTGAATGTAATCTCCTGTCATCTCAGATGTCCAGGTGAGAGCTGCCCTCAGCAAAGCTAAAACACAGCATCAATGGGACCTGACGGTATCTCGGGTTGCGTGCTATGTGAACTCAAGAGGAGCTAAACCGCGCACATAAAAGCGCTATTTAACCTTAGCCTTACTACAGGATATGTACCTCAACACTGGCGACAGCAACAGTGGTCCCACTCCTAAGCGGTACCTCTACAGACCCTGGGAACCCAGCATAAGCTTAACCAGCCTGCTCTGCAAAGCTATGGAAAGAATCATTATGGAACTCATAAACAGAGACATTGGTGATCTACAGACTCTTGACCCACCCAGTTGGCTTTGTAAAGGGCAGATCCTGCCTTTTGAACCTAGTTGACTTTTTGAAACAGTCACTAGAGCCATTGATGAGGGCAAAGCAGTCCATACAGCCTACCTGGACTTGGCTAAGGCCTTCAACACAATACCCCACTCAGGCATCATAGATAAGCTCAACAGCTTAAATGTAAACCCTTATGTCACTAGATGGGTTGCAAACTGGCTAAAGGACAGAACCCATAAAAGTTAAAATCGCTGGAGCAATGTCAGACTCAAAGCCAGTTACAAGTGGTGTCCCACAGGATCTGTCCTGGGACCCCTCTTGTTCGGCATTTATTTCTCAGATGTTAAAGCAAACATGGGAGGGTTGTGGCTGACAAAGTTTGCAGATGACTGCAAACTAGGCACCATAGTCGATACACCAGCGGACACATACATCCTACAAAAAGGCCTCACAGAAATGGACAACTGGTGCCGGTCATGGCCCTAAACTAAATGCCAAAAAATGTATAGTCATCCCCTTTGGGAAAAACAAAGTACCCACAAATTATCACATAGACAGCAACCCACTGAGTATGGAAAAAGTAATCAGAGACCTAGGGACCCAAGTCGACAGCGACCTCTCATTTGACACCCACGTTGCCAAAGTGGTTAGAAAAACATTCTACCTTGCACACCTTATCATGAAGGGATTCACATCCAGATCCAAGGATGTCATTGTACCCCTGTACTCCTCCCTCATCAGACCCATGATTGAGTACAATGCCCCATTTGGTATGTACCTCACCTGGCATTTGCAACAGCTGGAGAGACCACAAAAGTACCTCACCAAGAGGATCAGGGGTCTCCAACATATGTCTTATTCTGCCAGACTAAACAAACTCCAGCTCTATTCAGTAGCATACCACTTGCTCAGAGGTGATCTCTGCCTGACGTACAAGGCCATGTCCAATCAGGAACTGATGGACATGCTCCACCTCAAAAAATCCAAATCCATCAGAACCACGAGAGCTAAAGACTTAAACCTTGGCACAAGTATGAATAGGACATGATGGAGGGATAGATTCATAACCCAGAGGCTTCCCATGCTCTGGAACAAGATCCCAGTTCACGTTAGGCAGAGCCCCTCACAGACTCTTTTCAAGAGAAATCTTGATGAGTGGATGGGAGATTGTAAGTTTACCCCAGGGGTCACATCTGTGTCACTACTAGACAGGGGCACAGTAAACTAATTCTATTATATAAGGCGACCTTCACTGTGTCACTACTAGACAGAGGCACAGTATTCTAAATCTATTCTGTGCATTTTGTACCATTTTATGGGGTGGCGAAAGCCACATCACTATGGCTAGGCTTACAAATGCCCCAAGGCAGATAGCCTAGTACTAAACTATGAAACTATGAAACTATATATATATATATGTGTGTGTGTGTGTGTGTGTGTGTGTGTGTGTGTGTGTGTGTGTGTGTGCGGATATATATATATATATATATATATATATATATATATATATATATAAATATATATATATATATATATATATATATATATATATATATATATATATACGGGGTGCATTCAGACATCAGGTCCACACTCTCTAACTCTACTTCCTGCACAGCTGCACTGTTCTGCCTTGCTACAACAGAGACAGGTGCCACATGTGGACACAGCCTAACATTAGGGGGGTATATATAAGGACATATTGCAGGTAAGCCTATTACACACCTATGGCATTTCTGCATACCACATTACACGTTAACTTGAGTGCCCTGCAAGTGGTGGGCTCTGGAATCCACATGCCCATCATAATGGCATTACGTCCACCACCAGCTATTGGCCACACTAATATACATGTTTTGCATTCCACAACACACACTATGATGGCTTACATTTTGTCAGTCAGTGCTGGTATGCACAGTTGATGGGTATGGCCCACTACCCACAGTTTTAGACACTATTGTCCATAGCAGTTGTTCATCTGGACATCATTACAACAACAACACCTGATGGCACATATAAATCATTCCACATCATCTATCTCATTATTATGGACCAAGTACTACATTCAATTACATGCATATATACTTCACATACCTATTGTAGGAATTATGTCTGTTCCTGATCGTTTGCTGGTTGGATGTTATTTTTTTTTGTTGTTTTTTTTTTTTGGCTTTGGCTTTCACTTTCTCTCTCTATATCTGTCTCTCTCCAGTAAATGGATTGAGCTGCTTTGAATAGATTGCAGCATGGATTTTGTAGGTGATGCACATAATCAGGTGATGGCCTCTGCACAAATCAGTGTCCTCCAGTTGCTACCTGCATGCCGCATGCTGTGTAGTACTTCCAGTTACCACTGTCATGGCAACCCACTACTATAAATCCCTACATCATGTGGGCATGGTCCCTTTACCTTTAGGACATCCTTTCTGTGTGAGGAGGTAGCAATACCTCTTACAAGAGGACTTGCAGAGTCAGGCCAGCTACATATTTGTATAAGGTTCCAGAACTACAGACAGAGTGTGAGTAGTGTTGTTATATGCATTGTATAGCACCAGTGTTACATGGTTTGTGTATACATACTAGTTTAACATGGAATGCAGTCTGTCTGCATAGCTCTCAGCCATGGGCCTATCCACATGATGTCCAGAGGTCTGCCTGTTATGTTTTGTCTGCCCACCACACAGGTCTTGTGTCAGATATATCACTGGCATTGTGTGTGTTGAGTGCTATCAGTACATGGCTACATCCCTTTGTGTTTCTGACTTCATATTCCTGACTAAGGGTATGTTGCAGACTATCCTGTAACACCAGCAACTTACTCAGTGTATGACAACACTATTTCACATATGGGCCTGTGTCCCAGCCTCTGTACTCCGCCTACATACCAGGCTTTGTCCATATGACATGCAGTAAGGGGTTGTTATGTAGTGGCCTGTGATTATGTCATGCTGCCATTCCTGCCATCATTCCAGTGCCGTTGTGGTCCCCACACATATTTTGGGGTAGGGTCCATACTATATGTGGACTTCAGCTGCACAAAACATGTGTGTCCTTCTGCAGTCCATAAGTCAGTGTATGTAACAGTTATATGCCCCTGCAAGTCAGTCTATGGGGGAGAGATATGTACCATATATAACCTAGGCTGTTGCAACATCTGAGGGATATCAGTAGTAAGCCGCCTTAAGGTATATGACTGTGCATTACCATGCATTTCACCTTGGGAACATTGGTGGCCTAGTGCTTACTGCTATACAGACTGTTCTGTTTGTTAGTGTGATTGTAATGTTTTTAGTTGTGCATTGTTATGTAGCAGATACATCCCATTGGGTCAACTTAAGTCTTTTCCCCCTAGGGATAGAGTAAAAAGTGTAATTAGAGGCTGCTGGACTATACATCGGCATTACTTACTGCTGATTGATTGTTATCCTCTGGCCCAGTCTGTCTTTACTGTTGTACTACTTGAAGGCCTTGGCTTGGACAGCGACATATGTTATGCTTTCATAGGTTCATAGGTTCATAGGTAGGTACTAGGCTATTGGCCCAAGAGCCTACGTAAGCCTAGCCAACAAGGTTCCCTGGCTTACACCACCCAAGAAAGTTATTTTCCTGTGCCACTGTTGAGCAGAGACACAGAGGTGATCCCTGGGGTGTATTTCCCATTTCCCATCCAATCATCAAGATTTTTCTTGAAGAGTGTAATGAAGAACTTTGCTTGACATAGATGGCAGCCTGTTGCAGAGTATGGGAAGTCTCTGGGACAGGAATCTATCCCTCCAACATGTCCTATTTATTGCGGTGACAAGGTTTAGGTCCCTGGATCATGTAGCTCAGAGGGATTGGAATTTCTTTTGGTGTAGCATGTCCAACTGCTCTGGGTTTGACATAGCTTTATATGTTAGGCAGAGATCACCTCGGAGTAGGCGATATGCTATGGAGTAAAGCTGGAGTTTTTTTGAGATGGTCAGTGTAGCGCATTTGTTTAGGCCAGTAATCCTCTTTGTGAGGTACTTCTGTGGTCTTTCCAGCTGCTGCAGCTGTCTTGTGAGGCACATTCCAAAAGGGGTGTTGTACTCTATAATGAGTCTAACGAGTGTCGAGTAGAGAGGAACAATGACCTCTTTTTTCCTGATGAGAACCCTTTTATGATGAGATGTGCCACGTAGAAGGACTTCCTGACTACTGTGGTGATGTGACTATCAAAGGAGGGACTACTGTCCACCTGGGTCCCAAGGTCTCTTGGGACACATTCAGTGTTAAGTAGATTGCTGCCTATGTGGTAGTTCATGGGTACAGAGTTTTTACCAAAGGGCATGACACTGCACTTTTTGGCACTGAGCTTGAGGTCATGGCTCTGACACCAGGCATCTGTCTCAATAAGGCCCTTCTATAGGACAATCACATCATTTGGGGACTTATATGGCTCCTAGTTTGCAGTCATCTGCAAAATTCATTAGCCAGAGGCCTTCTGTGTTAGCCTGTACTTCAGAGAAGTAGATACCAAACAGGAGAGGTCCCAGGATGGAACCCTGTGGTACTCCACTTGTCACTGCTTTGAGGTCAGATTTGGAGTCTGCAACTTTTACAGTGTGGGTTCTGGCAGTGAGCCAGTTGGCAACCCATCTCATGACATAGGAATTTATACCTAGTTTAGTGAGTTTAGCTATAATTCCAGAATGGGGGATGGTGTTGAAAGCCTTGGCGAAGTCAGGATAGGCTGTGTGAACCACCTTATCCTCATCTACAGCTTTGGTGACTACCTCAAAGACATTGATCAGGTTCAGGAGGCATGATCTGCCTTTCACAAATCCGAACTGGGTGGCATCCAGAGTCTGGAGGTTACCAATGTCTTTGTTTATGAGTTCCATGATGATACGTTCCATGGCCTTGCAGACCAGGCTCGTCAGGCTAATAGGTCGATAGTTCCTGGGATCAGTGGTGGCTCTCCCTTTGTGGAGTTGGATAACTGTTGCTGTGTGCCATTCAGTGGGCACAAAGCCTGATGCGAGGCTATTATTTAATATGGTGCTTAAGTGGGGAGCCAGTTCATTCTGAAGTTCATGTAAAATGCAGCCTTGGATGTTGTCCAGTCCCATGAATGCTGTGTTTTTGGCTTTAGAGAGTGCAGCTTTTACCTGCATAGTTGTGATTACAGGGACTCTGCATTCTTCCTGTATAGATATGGGCCCTTTTGGGGGTGAGTGGGGTAGAACCTTTCGGATTACTGTATAAAATGATCTGCTTGAGAGTTGCATTAATCAGTTAGTATGTATTTCAAAGTCTTAGCTATATGACATGGCATATACAACTGTAATAGTACACAAATAAAACGTTCTTATGTATGCAAACCTTTGTGTGGTGTCATATCCTTTGACTTCTCTGTGGGTATATGTTTTCAGGCAACAACTGTCTTTTGTATGAGTGACTCATACACTGTCCATTTGAAAAGGTGGCAACTGTAGGAATACCGACTGTTCAATATGCTGTGCACCCACTAAATATGTATCCTCCTATACATATCTATGTGTGTGTATGTGTAGTTACATAGGTTCATAGGTTCATAGGTTCATACTAGGCTATCTGCCCTAGGGCATTTATAAGCCTAGCCATAGTGTGTTTGGCTTTCGCCACCCATTTTAAATTAATTTTGCTATGCCCTTTTTCGAGGTTAGTATACTGTGCCTCTGTCTAACAGTGAGTCAGAAGTGATACCCATGGTAAACCTACGATCTCCCATCCACTCATCAAGATTCCTCTTGAAGAGAGTCAATGAGGGACTCTGTCTAACCTGGACTGGGATTTTATTCCAGAGTGAAGGGAGCCTCTGGGTTATGAATCTGTCTCTCCAGCATGTCCTATTTATTTCAGTGCTGAGGTTCGAGTCTCTCGAGCGCGTAGCTCGATGGAATTTGGATTTTCTGAGGTGCAGCATGTCCATTAATTTCGGGTTGGACATGGCTTTATATGTCAGGCACAGATCGCCTCTGAGCAGGCGGTATGCCACTGAGTAGAGCTGGATTTTCTTTAACCGGGCAGCATATGTCATCTGTTTGAGCCCTTTGATCCTCTTGGTGAGGTACTTTTGGGGTCTTTCCAGTTGCTGCAGGTGTCTGGTAAGGTACATCCCAAAAGGGACATTGTACTCAATTATGGGCCTGATGAGGGATGAGTAAAGAGGCACAATGACCTCCCCTGATCTAGATGTGAATCCCTTCATGAATAGGTGGGCTATATAAAATGTTTTTCTAACCACTTTGGCCACATGGTTGTCAAATGAGAGATTGCTATCAACTTGGGTCCCCAGGTCCCTAATTACTTCTTCATTTAATGGATTACCACCTATGTGGTAATTTGTGGGCACTTTGTTTTTGCCAAAGGGGATGACTATACACTTTTTGGTGTTTAGGTTGAGGCCATGGCTCTGGCACCAGTTGTCTGTTTCTATGAGGCCCTTTTGGAGGATGCTTGTGTCAGCTGGAGAGTCAATTATGGCACCCAGTTTGCAATCATTTGCGAACTTGGTCAGCCACAGTCCTTCCGTGTTGGCCTGTACCTCCGAGAAATATATACCGAACAAGAGAGGTCCCAGGACTGAGCCTTGTGGGATGCCACTTGTAACTGGTTTGGAGTCTGACATGGCTCCAGCAATTCTAACCATGTGGGTTCTGTCCTCGAGCCAGTTTGCAATCCATCTAGTGACATAGGGGTTTATATTTAAGCTGGTGAGCTTATCTATACTGCCCGAGTGGGGTATTGTATCGAAGGCTTTTGCGAGGTCCAGGTAGGCTGTGTGGACCACCTTCCCCTCGTCAATGGCCTTGGTGACTGTTTCAAAGAAATCGACCAGGTTTAAGAGGCAGGATCTGCCCTTAACAAAGCCGAACTGGGTAGGATCCAGTGTCTGTAGGTCCCCAATATCTTTATTTATGAGGTCCATGATGATCCTTTCCATAGCTTTGCAGGCCAAGCTAGTCAGACTTATGGGGCGATAGTTTCCAGGATCCGTTGAGGCACCACCTTTGTGCAGAGGGACCACTGTTGCTGTACGCCACTCTTTGGGTACATATCCTGTAGTAAGGTTGAGATTGAACAGTAGTTTTATGTTTGGGTTTAGCTCTTCTTGGAGTTCATGTAGGATGCAGCCCGGGACACCATCTGGTCCCATTAATGCTGTGTTTTTTGCTTTGGAGAGGGCGGCTCTTACCTGAGCATCTGAGATGTCAGCGGGGCAGCACTCTGCTGGGATAGATATTTGCCCTTTTGGTGGGGAGGGGGGGGGAGAAGTTTATGCTGAACCTGTCAGCTAGGATGTTGGCAATGTCTGTGGGTTCAGTGTATTTTTTGTCATTTTGGACTAATTCTGAGCATATCTGGGAATTCCCACCCAGGTTCCTAACATAACTAAAGAAAGCCTTGTGATTATCCTTAGTGCCCTGTGCAATTTTTCTCTCGAAGCTGGCCTTAGACGATTTTATGAGTGCCTGTAGTTTTTTGCTAATACTGATCAGAGATGCCTTCCCTTTTTGGGATTTTGCTCTATCATGTAGTAGCTTCCTCCTTCTATTGTATAATTTGTTTATTGCTGGGGTCCACCAGACAGGACGTCTGCCTTTGGAGGATTGGGTCTTGGTTTTATTTAGGATTGCATGATCCATGCATTCCTGAAGGTGTTCACAGAATGCGTTTATAAAGGATTCTGCGGTCTGGGCCATATTTTCCACAGGCCCGGGGGCTTTGAAGAATTCCACATTGGTTTTCAGGAGTGTGAAATTTGCTTTAGAGAAGTTTTTCACTGTGGTTTTCTGGGCAGGGGGTGGGGTCGGGATGTGAATATCCAGTGAGATTAGTTTATGGTTTGATCTTACCAGTGAGGGATACACTTCTGGTCTGGAGCATAGAGTCCCCATGTTGGTGATGATCAGGTCCAGTATGTTTTCCCCTCTTGTGGGAGTGGTAACAAGTTGTTCCATAGCATTTGAGTTTATAAATTCTAGGAACCTTTGGGCTAGGGTGTTGGAGCTAGAGTAATGCTCCCAGTCTATGTTTGGGTAGTTGAAGTCACCCAATATAATGGCGTTTGGAGAGACCTTCATATTTTCCAGTGTTCTCAGGAAGGCCGAGTGGGGTTCCTGGGTTTGGGAGGGTGGTCTGTAGCAGGCTATAAACTGGAAGGCAGGTTTACCCACTGTTAGTTGCACATGGATAGTCTCTGATGCTTCTTGCTGTGCCACCAACCAGGATGTGTGGGTATCTTTGACGAATATTGACAAATGTTGATACCCCCCCCTCCTTTTGTGGTTCTTTTAAGGCACTTTTAAGCAATTGTAAGCGGGTTTGTGAGGGTTTGTGTGATGGTAAGCAATGCTAACCTCCGGTTAAATATGCTTACAGAGAATTAGTTTCAATATGAGATAAAACTATCAGATAAAACTAATAATCTCATCCATATCTAAACTGGCACTCAGTGGAGACATCCACCCCAATTCTGGTCCTTCACTCTCCAACTCCAGCCCTAATATTCACACTAATAACCACAACTTCTCTCAAATCGCAATCAATAGAAAACAAAACGACCTTCTTCTGCTAAGCCTAAACAGAAGTATAGCCAACAAGGTGCATGAACTCCATGCCACAATAGACTTGTACTCCCCAGATATAGTGATCTTTACAGGAACATGGCTAAAACCACACATCACCAATGAGCAAATCCTCCCCACCAGTTACAATATACTAAAAGTAGACCAACTAAACAAGAAAATAGGTGGTATAGCTATAATATATCAACAACATCTAAACATCAAGATCTTAAACGTAGCAGCTCCCCAAATATGTAAGGAAGAAATAATATATATCAATCTCAAAATAAACCAAAATAAAACCATCAACATAATAGGATGCTACTTCCCGCCTGGCCAAAGCATCCCACCACTAGAAAACTTCCTCAGCTGGACTACCCACCATCTCCCCCAAGAAACTATAATTTTAGGTAACTTCAACACTGGCAATCCTGTTTTAGCGACCACCCAACCCATCATATAAACCTTCATGGCTTCATCCAGCTAGTCTAGTCACCTACTAGGATAAATAAAAGGTCCAACAAACACACTACCCTGGATTGGATACTAGTCAATAAGATCCCCCAGTCATATATAGCAGGCTGCCTCACAGACAGCCTCAGTGATCACTCCCCAACATTCATACTCAGAAAACACCTATACCAAGCAAAACCTGTCATCTACCATCAAATACACAAAAAAGTAAACTTTAACCCTCTCTCATTCAACTCATACCTTAAAATATGTAACTGGGAACCTCTAAAATACATCAGTCTAGATGAAGCAGTAGACTACTTTAATCATACCTTCCTGGGCATCCTTAATTACCACGTCCCCATAAGAGTTTCCCAAACCAGAGCTCAACCATCCTCATGGCTACAGAAAACCATTAATTCTGAAATGAAAATCAGAGATAAAGCCTGGAAGGACTGGCAAAAAACCAAAAACCCCTCTACTAGACAGAAATATCTAGAATTTTGCAATACAGTCAAAAAGCTAATAAAACAGGACAAAATTCAATACTACCATTCTGCCCTTACCTCCTCCCAACATAACTCCAAACAATTCTGGTCCTCAATAAACTCCATCCTCCACCCAGGTAAAGTTAGTACCACTACTCGTAACATCACTCACTCCACCAAAAATATTGCTACCTCTTTCAACACACATTTCACACAAACTGTACTATCACTAGCTAGACAACACAACCCTCCCCCCTTCAGAAACCACACCTTCAACTAGCAATCTCCCCACTAGCTTCTCATTCTCTCCTGTTCCTACCTCCAAAATAAAACAGCTGTTAGCTAAACTTAAACCCACCAAACTAGCAGCAGACAACCTCCCAAGTGAATACCTACAAATTGCAGCTGACACACTAGCCTACCCAGTATCCATCTTAATTAACAGATCTCTATCAGAAAATTACATTCCCACACTTTGGAAAGTATCACACATAATTCCCCTCCACAAAGGCGGCCTCTCCACAGAGCTAACCAATTACCACCCCATAGCTATTCTCTCTTCACTTTCCAAAATACTAGAAAGATGCATCCATTTTCAGGTCTCAGATCACCTCCTCACTAACAACCTCCTCTCCAATACCCAACAAGGTTTCTGACCAAACCATAGTACCACCACTGCCTTACTCTCTTTTACTAACACTATCCTACAATACAAAAATGCTAGTCACCTCTCCTCAGCTACTTTCCTCGCTCTATCTAAAGCTTTGGACATAGTACCTCACAAACAACTCATCTCTCTTCTCAATAACCTATCCTTCTCTCAGTCAGTCACCAACTGATTTCAAAGCTACCTGTCTGATCGTCAACAATCCATTGTATGGCAGGACAACATATCCCCCAAACTACCTGTCTCCATAGGGGTTCCTCAAGGGTCCATCCTTGGACCCCTACTCTTCTTTATCCTCACCAACAATCTAGCCTCTGCCACAACACTTGGCACACTCATACAATACACAGATGACTCTACCATCATCTACTCAGCCCACTCCCTTCCCGAACTGCAAAAAGTCACCCAAGATGCATTTTCCTCTGTCAAAACTTGGTAATCCAATTCCCAATTAATACTCAACCCAAACAAAACTAAATGACTAATTTTCCAACCCACCAAACTTACGCAAAACCTCTCACACTTTAACATCACAGCAAAAGACAACACCACTATCCATCCTACTGAACACACCAAATTGCTAGGAGTAGAAATAGACAATAAACTGAACTTTGAAATTCACATATCCATGACCATAAAAAAAGCCCACAAAAAAATAGGAGCATTATATAAAAATCAGCAACTACTTACCAGAGCCATAAAGATTTCAGTAGCAAATTCTCACCTTATCTCTACCCTACTTTACGCCTCTCCAATATATAAAAACCTAAGACAATGTGATCTAAAAAGGTTGAAAACTGCTACAACAAAATTGCCAAGTTTGCCACAGGGGCATCCTACCATAGTCACCACTGTCTCTCACTAGCAGAACTGGGCTGGCTAGAGATCCCTCACCGCCTTCAATGGTACCAACTTTGCACTGACCCACAAACTAGTAAACCATCCACTAAAAGTACCATTCCTTCAGAATCTACTCCAACCCTATCTTACCACCAGACCTCTAAGATCCAGCAACAAAAACCTCCTCCTGGTCACAAGAGCCATTAACTCTGCTGGAGAAGCATTATTCTCCTGCGCTATAGCTAAACTATGGAACTCCCTCCCACCCTCAATTACCTCTGCAACATCATACACCCACTTCAAATCTTCACTAAAAGCACACCTGCCTACTTGCAGAAGATGCCCTTGCATCTCCCCTTCAATGAGCACCCACTCCACCCACCCACTACCTCTCTCTGCACCTCACTAACTACCTTATAATAGCAGCCTTGTTTTCTTTTTAACCTAATCTATTTAGTATACAATAATACCTTCTTATTGCAACTATTTAATTGTCTATGTACCTCACAAACAACTTCTTTCACTTACCAATTTATGAATTTGTTCTACTTCTGTAACTATGTTTTACATCTGTCACTATGGCTTAAAATGTCAGTTCTTGCTCTACAGCAGTTCTACAACTTTGTTTAATCTTGTATTATGCTCTACAGCTGTAACATTGTCTATAATTTTATATGATATTTCTCTAATTGTGTAATGTCTTAAACATTTGAGTGTGGAGCTTTTCTTCCAGGGCCTCTGCTGAAAACAGACCTGTGTCCAGTCGGACTCTCTCGGTCAACAAATGTAAATAATAAATAAATAAAAATAAATAAATATTGCTTAACCTATGTAAGCATTGCTTACCCCCATGCAAACAGGCTTAAACCCGCTTACTACTGCTTAAATATACTTACTCTGGCTTACTACTGCTTAATAGGGCTTACTCTCGCTTACCCC
>NC_056739.1:1973591947-1973676947 GCF_019279795.1 Protopterus annectens
GTACTGCATGCTTACTTGCTTTTACTTGCTTTTACAGTTATGCACTCATTAAGGAAAGTCTGTGATGCCCCAAGTATTTCATATATGACTGTTAAGACTGCAATATCTGTCCTTTTTTAAAATTTTATTATTAATGTATTCATTCATTTAGTGTATTATAGATTTTCTTATGTACCACCCGTTTGCCTCATCCTGGCTAGACGCCTTGCATGGGACCGCACATTGCAAGCCCTCTCTTCTTGGGCTGTGGTAAGAGAGGAAAACCATTATGAATACCAGTTTTGTACAGATTCAGCTTGTATATTTAAAAAATAATAAAAACATTACATACATATCTGTGGAGCATTGCCCACCAGTGCCTCTTGGATTCATTGATCCAAAGTATGCCTCCTTCTTCACTGGAGGTCATCAGAATGGTAGTGACACTGCTCCCCAGTCTGGGGGATACCAGTCACACTGGTAAGGTCCCTAGCCAAACTACCCCAGGCTTCAGACTTGCATTCTGAGCCAATGTAGTTCTTCTGCAGCAGCCGGGGTCCATGGTGCTATAACAGGAGTCCACTAAAAATCCTAGATGCCTGAACAGCCCAACTCTGTTCCTGAAAGCGCACTCCTTCACCAACAACTGCTATACCTGCACATAAGATTAGGGTCCAAGGAATACTTAGCAATTCCACCAATTGCCCTTTAAATAGGGTGCATTCCTGTCATTGCATGTCATACTAACACTTTCAAAAATGCACAGTAATGTGCTGCTTAGCATCGCACAAACATGGAAAACTCATATTTAAGCAATGCTTAGCAACGCACAATCTGGAAAAAATGTTACCCGTGTTTAAGTGATGCTTAGCATCGAGCAGTTTTTTTAAATATAGCAATAAATGAATTTAAAGTGAATGGATGTTTCAGTGACCGAGCACAGTTTCACAGAAGTATATATAAAAGGTATCACTATCCAGAAACTACTACACTATAGGTCAATACTCAACCTATCTCACCACAAGAGGAGTATAGAGAACTCATGTATTTTCACATATAATGCAAAGGTGCTACTGTAAACGTACAGCAGCTTCACTGCATGGTGCCCAGTATCATGCATCTACAAAAATTGAAAGCATCGGGTTTCTATTTTTAGATGTCCGATGCATGTGTGATGCATGGGTTCACAAAGATAAGCATATCAAGATAACATGGTACATCGCACAAACATAAATATAAAAAGAAAATAAAAAAAAAACATCCAAAGTGGTGAAATAATTGAATACGCAGCTCCAGAAATTTGTCTTACACTCCTTTTGGTCAGGTTAATGGGTTGACAGGTATGTGGGTGTGCCGTTGGTGTTACACAGATTCATAATCCGTGTTGTTCTGTGAAGTTTCATACCATGAAACCTCCCTCAGGCGTGCTGCACCATTTAATATGCATGGAGTTCTGCCAAGGAGAATGGTGATCATGTACACGGATACATTTTGTGTAGGCTCTACACGGAGCCTACATGGACTTTATTGAACCCTAGGGAAAGACTTTTATTAGACACATATGATTCATTTGTGTATATTCTTTTCAAAATGAAAGAAACCGTTTATCCTGACCTGGTAAATTTAACCTGAGCTGCTTTTTTTTTTTATTTACAGTGTATGTGCAGCCCTTCTAAATACTTAACATTAGAGGCCACAACTAGAAATGGTAGGCAAAAACTTTGGCTATTGTTTAATTTAAATCCAGTAAGAAAATTTCTTATTTCATTTTCTTGAAGACGCAAGTTATCTTGAATTTATATATGCAAACTGCTCTTTCCTATTTCCTTTTTTCTTCTTTCCACATCAGTTGCATTGTAGGTACACTGTACTCCAATTTGCTGATATACAGAGTTGACAAGATTTTTCCATGCACTTAAAACTAGTAGAATCTTTGTAAGTATAACAACCTTTGTGCACATGGTTTTAACAGCACATTTATCTGGTTTGAGTAATAAAATTATTGCTACCAAACTGGAGTGAAAGGAGATTTCATGAAAATGTTAAGGGAGAAGTGTCCAAATAATCATCTCATGTCTGTTTGCTCTCACTGCTAGATAAGGCATGTCATTTGATATGGATTACAAATCTAATCATCAGTTTAGTGTAAAAAAAAGACTGGAGTCCTTAACATGACTAATTAGTGAAGCCATGTAGTACATTATAAACATTTATTATAATTTAATTCTGGGTTGTATGATCTGAAGACAAATAATCCCTATTTTGCACTGTTTTTTCTTGCTTTAGGTGAGTTTGGGTGGGGATGATCTGCACTTCTTAAACATCATTTTCCTTCTATAGTATAGTTAGGCATAATAGGAAAATAGACATTTTGTGAAAAATAAATTATTGCCTACAAATGTGCTTGCTTGGATTCTAGGCACATAATTTTAAGGAAGATTAGATGTACCTCATATTTGTTTTCTGCATTAGGCTTCTAGTCCTGGAAAACATCTTACTTTGGTGGTTAACTCACAGAGGTTGCATGAGTTTTTGATGACAGTCACTCCTATGTGCGGTATTCTTCATATACTGTAAGTCACAATTGTATTTCTTCTGTGTGGGAATTCACCATCCAATAGGAGAAACTACACTGCTTTATTTCTGTCTCATCTTTCAAATTGGGATCCATGTAAAACTGTACCATGAGGATAGCAAGTACGTTGTGTTTACAGTTGCTACCCACAAAAAGCAATTTTATTAGGATAACAGTATAGTGGGGATTAGGGTAATTTACCCTTTTCCTAACTATTGTCCAATCTGCGAGTTGGTATATATCATTTGCATGGAGTGTGGTGAGTGCAGGGGGACTTGCTTGCCCCCTGCAAAAATGTAGTTTTTTTTTTCACATTCTAGACTTTGGAACCTTGAACATATGGTATTGACCACATGAAGTTTAAGTTTCTAAAAACTTGATAATATAATATAAACCCACATGGATACACTCCTTTAGTGGTGTTAATTCGTAATACTTCTGTGTAACATTGCATATTTATGTTAGTATAGCAATACACTTAATAATATTTCACTTCATTCTCAGATGTGATTTAGAGTGTATATTTGTGCTTCTCTCACTTGTGTTTATAAATGGTAAGCTTAAATCATTCAAATGCTGTATAGCTTTTGAAACCATGATTTATCTACTGAAGTTCCCTCGTCTACTTCTTTTATTTCTGTCAACATATTTTATATAGCAGAATGATAACAGACTGAAAATATTTCAGCATCCAAAATAATTTATGCTTAGCACAACCAAATACATGACAGTTACAGACATTGCTGAGTGCTGACAATTCCAAAAGAATTGCCTTCATGTGGAATATAACAATGGGCCTGCATGCAACGTGTGATTCTAAAACCTACTCCAAAGCAGGCTGTCCCATTTGGAATGCTATAGCATGAATCTCAAATATAAATTATAGAGCTGTATTATGATTTGTTAAAGAGCCAACATTTCAAATCAGAAAAGGCTGAAACATTTAATTGGCTGCATAAACCATCAAAAATGGTAAAAAAAAATACAAAACAGTGTTTTTTTCATGGAGCAAACACTCCTGTACACCTATATATATATATATATATATATATATATATATATAGATATATATATATAGATATATAGATCTATGTCAGATGATTGAGTTTTCAGAAACTCAAAATTCATACTGACGAGACCATATGATTGAGTTTCTGAAAACTCGAACATCAAAATAAAAAACACAAAAATCTACTTTTTTGTGTTTATGCAGTGGTGCAAGCCCCCCCCCCCGCACCACCCATGTTGGGGATTGTGCCCCCGAACACCTCCTGCAAATTACATATACCAACTCTGAGATTGGACTACAGTGAAGAAAAGGGGAAATTTTGATTATATGATCTTGACCATATGAATTTCAAATTTCTGAAAACTTGATCAACTGATAGGGATATATATATATATATATATATATATATATATATATATATATATATATATATATATATTGATATATATATACGTATGTATATATATATATATATATATATATATATATATATATATATATATATATATAGATATATATGCACATATATATATATATATATATATATATATATATATATATATATATATATATATATATAAACACACACACACACACACACACACACATACACACACACACGCAAACACTGAAAACATGCAACAGTGGGGAAAAGGGAAAACTGTCTTATCCTCAACTGCCTGGCAATCTTGCACTAATGGCTGCATTGTATGTCTGACCAAACATGAACTGATGACAACAAGAGGAATCTTGAGAATAACATTTATAAATTTAAGCGTTTACAATGCCAGCGCTTTCATTTGGAAGCATGTTTAAAACTGAATATAGTACCGAGGGGTCTCCGAGTTTTAAACATGCCCTCTTATGGTACTGTTTACACTGACTTGTTAGTTAAATGGCAGAAAATAAATTTAAATACGAGCAAGGCTTACATGAACTTGCTAGTGGAATTTTTTCAACCTATAGAAAATGAGCTACGTGAAGGAATTGTGTTACAACAGAAAGATCTATCGGAAATGAATGGTGAAGGTCCAACAGAAGTGTATATGCAGGAAACAATAGAGCGGGTGAACCGCTATGAAGCAAGGTTATTAGAATACAAGAAAAAGAAAATTGCAAGGGATCTGAATGATTTTTCGAAACAGCAAGTTTTCATGTGGCCGAGAGATGATGTCACTAATACGAGACAAGGTTCGGTTACCTACGCTCAGCGTGTGCAAGGAGGACAACGAGGGAGAGATGATGGCAATGCAGAGGCACGCCACGATCGGATGAGAAAGAGAGATGCGCCGGAGAAACATCAACAAGATAAGCAACACGCTGACAATCATAGCACTGTCGGCGAAGGAACTATGAACATTGATCTGTCAACGCAATCTGAAGCAAGTAATTTTACTTGCTCTAATCCTCTAGAAATACCGACTAGCGATAACAATACTGCTAGGTTAAATGTGGACACTAGAAGAAAAATAATACAAGAAGAGAATGTCCCTTCGGTTTTTCCATTTCCCATACGAGCAGGGCGGAAGAACTCTACAGAGACAGATATCATGAGAGGACAGAAGCGCAAGGAAGCGCCCCAACAATTACAAACAATAAAGAAAATGTGGACACCAAAAACCTAATATGGAATATTTCTTCTTATGAGCCAACAGAATTTGAATTGAACATTCTTCAAAAAGGTTTGGGTTTTATACCAACCACGAATATTGATGTGAGTGATTGTTTAATATCTGTACGATTGTTTGCTAGAAGGCTGGCTTTGAACCTTTCTATGGGTTCTAATGATAATACATTGCCTATTTTGAAAAAAAGAAGTGATTTTCTTCCCTTATTACCTGCAAATATAGACTTGTTTATTAAAGCAGTAGAAAATGAAGTCTATAAAGATTGCATGTTTAATACAGGATTGCTAGAACATAATGTGACTAAATTAGAGATGCAAGCTATTTATAAATTGAAAAATAATTACAATATAGCAATAAGACCTGCAGACAAAGGTGGGCCAACTGTGATTATGGATTCCACTTATTATATAGATACAATGCATGAAATGTTAAGCACAGAAGCTTATGAGGAAATGGCTTTTGAAAATGTTTATGTGGTGCTAGAAAACATAAATAGAGCACTTAAGGAATGTTTGAATTTACAGATTATCACAAGGGACCTATATAATTACTTTATGGTTGATTTCCCTGTCATTCCACAATTACATGGTTTGCCCAAAATTCATAAACATCCGAAATTTCCCAAATTTAGACCCATTGTTGCTGGCGCAGGCTGGGTGACTGAAGGCATGTCCATTTACTTAGATCAACAACTGAAACAACAGTTATTGTCATACAAACATGTTTTGATGGATACTTCACATTTTTTACATGACTTATACATGTTTTTACAAGAATATAATAAGCCCTTTGACTTAATTTTAGTTACGTTGGATGTGGAGTCATTATTTACAAGCATTCCCAATGACAAAGGTTTATTTATATTAAAAGGTCTCTTAGAAATTGATGGTGGCATGGATACCATAAAAACAGATTTTATATGCTTCCTATTGGAATTGGTATTAGAGAACAACTTGTTCCTATTCCAGGGTAAGTTATACAGACAAAACAAGGGCGTGGCAATGGGGACAAGTTGCGCTAATGCATATGCAAATTTAATAATGGTAGCATGGGAAAAACAGTATTTGTTGGATCATCCGAGAATTTTATTTCATCGACGGTTTGTCGATGATCTTTTTCTTCTTTGGAATGGTAGTGTTATGGAATTGCAAGCCTTTTTAACATACATAAATTCTAATAGTGACTTTTTGAAATTCACAATGGAGCATTCAAACACTTCCATTAATTTCTTGGATGTTAACCTTAAAGTTGTTCAAGGTACCATTGTCACTAATGTATACAGGAAGCCTTGTTACTGTCCTAATTTTTTACACCGCAGTAGTATGCATAATCCTACTATATTTAATAATATAGTTAGAGGGCAAGCCTGTAGGCTATCCAGACTTTGTTGCAATGACAGGATGCTGACTGCTGAATTGTCAAGATTAAAATCTGACTTCATTTATAGAGGTTATGAAAGTAAGGATGTTGATAATATTTGTAAGCAAGTAATAGCACAAAGGAATGCACAAGCCAGACCATACTTTTCAAATAATCCATATAAGAAAAGTGATTATGTTAATAAAGACAAAAGGGACCTTAGCCTTGTCATACCTTATGGGAATAATATCCACAAGGTCAAAGAAGGTCAAAGAAGCTATAAGTAAATGCTGGAATATTTTAACAATAGATGACAGAGTTAAAGAGCTGGTAGGTGAAGGCCCAAGCTTTGTATATAAGAATAATAAGACACTGAAACAGCAACTCTGTTATTGTAATTTGACAAATCCCGCTAATGGACTGTCAACATGGTTTGGTGGGACTAAAAAATTTAATAATTGTAAACAATGTATATATGTGGATGAGTCAAGATACTATAGGCATCCTGAAACTAGAAAACTATGGGAGCTTAAAGTGAATGGATCATGTGACTCTAAAAACCTAGTATATGTAGCATATTGCATAAAATGCTTTCGATTTTATGTGGGTAAGACTAATCGCACATTGAAAGAGCGTATCAGAGGCCATTATTACAGTATAGCCAGGAGAGAATAATACAATGCGCTGGCACGACATATTATTAAAGAAGGTCCTACACATACTTTTCAGTTTCAGATATTGCATATACAATATATTAATCTTAGGTTAGGCAATATAGTTAATGATACAGAATGCACAGAGTTAGAATGGATTTTCAGGCTAGGTGCACATAGGGGCTATGGAATGAATGATATGATTTCCATTAAGCCCATATTAAGAGCTAGACACCTTAGATAATATTTATTTTTATACATTTTATATAGTAGTATATATGTATTTATTTTTATATGTTTTTATTATAACTGTTTTTATTACAAGTTGCTTAACATAAAAATATACAAACAATAACATGTTGGGCAGTTGTATTATGCATGGGCACTTTAAATGGATACAGCAATTAATCAATTAAGTATTTGAATTTCATATAAATACTATTAAGTAAGTTGTTTGAATTGTTACGTCTGATGAAGCGGTTGGATCCATGAAAGCGCTTACGTATGTTCTCTGTGTTTGGAATAAAAGTTATCTTAAACTACGCTTTTTTCATCTGTGGAATTGCTGAATTTGCTGAATTTGCTATAAGAAGTATTTGAATTATCTGAATTTTTATCCAGATTTGCTGCTACGAAGGGATACTGTCGATATACTATTTTTGGGCTTGTGTGTGTTGATATATATATATATATATATATATATATATATATATATATATATATATATATATATATATATATATATCTAAACACACACACACACACACACACATACACACACACACACACGCAAACACTGAAAACATGCAACAGTGGGGAAAAGGGAAAACTGTCTTATCCTCGACTGCCTGGCAATCTTGCACTAATGGCTGCATTGTATGTCTGACCAAACATGAACTGATGACAACATATGGCAAAACAGAAATGCATTTATATATAAATATTTATATATAAATTTATATTATATTATATGTATGTATGCATATATCTGTGTGTGTGTGTGTGTGTGTGTGTGTGTGTGTGTGTGTGTGTGTGTGTGTGTGTGTGTGTGTGTGCATATATATATATATATATATATATATATATATATATATATATATATATGGTTTCACTTTCAAATCTCGAAATACTGAAATATCAAATTTTGGTATCTCTAGATGAACATGTCGAAAGTACACTACAAAGAAAAAGTAAAAAAAAGAATGTCATTATACTGAAAGTTCATAATATCGAAATTCAGTATGCGATGGTCTGTTTTATAATACACCCTCCACCACAGAAACAAAAACACATACAACACCTTCTTCCCCACATTATATTTTTGTGTGCTTTTTTGTGTTGTGCTGTATTTGGTTTTGGTATTCTGGGAGTTTAAGCTTTTTGTGTCAATATTTTGACATTCTCTCATAAGCATTCCATACACACACACACACACACACACACACACACACACACACACACACACACACACACACACCCTGAATAATCACAAAATGAGTCCGTATTCCTGTGAAGTATTAAAATGTAAACCAGTTAAGTTGGAAATATATGACAAAGCTTTGTATACCCTTTTGTTAATTATATTTGACACTAGATTCTTCTAAGGATTTTCTATGGATGCTTCAACATTTCTGTTATTTTAACTGTTTAGACATGCAATTCAAAGTTATGTGTATGCAATTTTTAATGGCTCATTTCTGATGATGTCTTATGAATAAAGGATGAAAGCACAAAATGTCATTGAGTCTTGGGATTATGTTCCTTTGAAAATTAAATCTGCTATTTCTGTCGCTCTCTTTCTCTCCTGATCTACTCCAACCCTATCGCACCACCAGACCACTAAGATCCAGCAACAAAAATCACTTACAGGTCACTAAAGCCAATAACTCTGCTGGAGAAGCAATATTCTCTTGCGCCATAGCCAAATTATGGAACTCCCTCTCACGCACAATCAACTCCGTACCATCATGCACCCACTTCAACACTTTACTAAAAGCACACTTAAAAACATGCTGGCTATGCCCTTGCAACTCCCACTCTAATATCACCCACCCCATCCACCCACTTCCTTTCTTTCCACTCCACTAACTACCTTGATTATAGCAAGCTCAGATGCTCATAAGCCTAACTACTTATTATACAGCAGGAACTTCTTATTGTAACAATTGTTAATGTCTGTTATGTACTTTGCAGATTATAAAGATTCTAGTTGTCTACTGATGTACTATGTTCTTCATCTGTAACTATGTTTGCAATTGTTAATTGCTATGTTGATCAAATTGTTAATTGCTATGTAAATCCAATATAACTACTGTCTGTAAATTTTAACTGTGGAGCTTTTCTCCCTGGGCCTCTGCTGAAAATGGACCTACATCCAGTTGGACACTCCCGGTCAACAAATGTAAATAAATAAATAAATAAATAATATATATATATATATATATATATATATATATATATATATATATATATATATATATATATATATATAAATGTGCATGTGTGCAGATGTGCTAGCAATCCTGGTAATAATCACTCTACAGGATAACACACTGATGGCTGAGAAGATGACACTATTGTGTATCTGCAATGAAGAGACAGTCATCTAGGCATTGCCCAACATCCCTCTGCCGGACCAGCTGTTTGACCAGGAAGCAATCAATAGATACTGAAGATACAGGAAACTGGTGTTCACTGCATATAACCTGATTATACCACACATAAGTCCACACAGATACCATGGAAACTCCATCTAGTAGGAGACTAAACTCGGCCTGTTTCTGGACATACTTGTATCTCACCATATATGTCATATAGTAGGGTTACCCGGACTTTTTCTTCTTGTTTCTTGGACTGGTTCCTGGTTGTCATATGAAATGAGGCTATGAATACCCATTTTTTTTCTTCAGTTTTAGGTGAGCATAATTCAAACACAGTATTGTCCTGTGAGGTAGCATACTTCTCACACTTCCTCATGACAAGTGACAACACTCATATCACTGTAAAGGTACTCTATGTACTATAAGGGGAGGCATTCAGTCAGCTGCCTGTCCATGTGCTCAGCAGAATTCCCTCAAATCACATCATTCCCTGACAATGTATGTAACTGTTACATCTGCTGTGCCTATGTCCTGAAACACAGGTTTAATATGAGGGACATCTCTCAATGGTATCTGGAGGATAAGTACAAAATGAAGTGCAAACGATTAGTACAGCAGGCAAACTGGAAGTCCAAATAGTTTATTAAGATGCAAGAATCAATGTTCTTTAATATTGACATTTATATACCATTTAATATGATCAGGTGACCATTGATCAATAGAAGAAATACCATAAGATTCAAATAATCAACAATATAGCAGTAATAAAGAAGGAATGCAAATAATGTTAAAGAAGTCAAGTTATATAAAACCATAGTATAATTTAACAAATGTACGCAAAAAGTATGAAAACAGGGACATAATGCTATATCTGTTTAGGTATTCAGGTGGATTATGTTTCTGTTTTCATATATCTCATGCATTTCACGCATCTCAGTAAACTCTATGCATTTCCACTTTGTAGGCCTTACTGTTTCATTTGAACTAACTGATTTTCTTTGTGCACCACAACCAGTGGTTTGCAGCTATGTGTACTTTGTTGGTTTCTTGTTACCCTTCTTGCAGGAAGTAGTAAGTAGGATAACAAGTGATCCCATTTCTTCCAATCAGTATCAAAACTTTCTTGTCTACTAATCCATCAGTCTGTGGATGATAGAGTGACATAGTCAGCTGTTTTGACTTTGAAGCACTTACATTATTGATGCAGTACCCATGACAAAAAGGAAAAACCTTCATCATGCTACATCTAAAGAAATCCCAATCCCTCCGCACCACACGCTCCAGAGACCTCAACCTCATTACCACAATCAACAGAATGTACTGGAAGGACAGGTTCATAACTCAGGGACTGCCCATGCTATGGAATAGACTTCCCATAGATGTCAAGCAGAGCACCTCGCTGACCCCCTTCAAGACAAATCTTGATGAGTGGATGGAAAATAGAAAATTCACGCCAGGGATAACTCCAGTGGCTCTACTCGACAGAGGCACTGGGAACTAAGGTCAGATGGCACGATGCCAGGGTAATCCTACGGCTAGGCTTGTAAAGGCCCCAGGACCATTAGCTTAGTACACACCTATTAAGTACTTCATTAAGAATACTTGTTCTGCAGAATAATACCACCAGTTCTATGTCAATAACTTTAGTTTTGCTTAACAGCACTGTTTACAAAAATGTTGTATCATAGTTTATTATTACTAGTAATATCTATTTCTAAATTTTACTGTTGGTTTTATAATGTCTGTAGCAATGCATTCACATTGTTCTTCTATGACAGTCATTGGAATAAAGGGACTTTTATACTGAGGGTGAACTGCAGTTTCCGGAATTCTGGACAAGAAGCACATAAATGTTCTATCTATTTCATTATGGCTGAAAAGTAAAATCTGGCTAGTAATCTTGCCTTCATTGGTGACCTCTTAACATGTTTTAATGAGCTAGCTTCATTACTAGTATAGTATAACACTTTGGTACCAGCAACTTATGTATTTTAATTCCAAATATGGATAAGAAGTAATGGGATCATCTCCTTCACTATACTTCTTTACTACTTTGGTTGTGTTCTCTTTTTCTCCACTTGAAGTATAATCTTCCTTTTGTGTTTTTTTTAAACTTTATGTATGTTACCTCTATGTCCACTAACAGTTAATTTTTATAGGTATATAGATTCATAAATAAGTACTAGGCTAGCTGCCCTTATGGGCCATTTAAGCCTAGCCAAGCCAGTTTCCTTTTTTGTACTTGAAATAACCTACCCCGTTTGGTTATAAATTGATCTTACCCATCCCATGGTTGATAATTACATATTACCCCAGATGAGAATACCTGGGAATCATGCTATAGATAATTTGAGGCAACCCATGCATAGGCAAAAGCATTTAGGAGCTGCATCTGCCCATTAATAGTAGAGGGGGCTGACCTGGAGTAAATTTTCTATTTCCCATTCACAGATCTAAGTAATGTTTGAAAATGGACAGGGATGAAGTTTGCTTTATGTTCACTGGAGATTCTGTTCCACAACAGTGGTGTCCTCTGAGAAATATACCTGTCCCTCCAAACCATTTTGTTTTTCATTGACTTGCCGCAGAATGGAAAGTAAAGATTCCTCTTCCTAAAACTCTAGAACTGCAGAATATTCTATGTCCTCCCCTGCAACTGGGACAGCTAGGAAAAATCATCTTCTAATTATTCTTCATGATATATGTATAGGAACCTTGAGTGCTCATTTTTCTTTTAAGTTGATCTTTCTCTTAGTGTGAGTGAATACCACCCTCTCATTTTCCTTTCGTTCTCTGAGTTACCATCTCTCTGTAAATGGTATCTCAGAACAAAATGCATCTTCAGTTTTTCTCCATCCCCTAAGTAGGATACCTCCTGCTTAGAGTCTACCTTCACTAGTATTTTTAGAACTTTATATTTTCTTACCTAGCTCATTTTTAGTGCTCACTTTGTTCTGATAGTCCTTACTTTGGTGTCCTTATTCTATTTTTCTCTCAGTTTTTGTGGTAATGTTTCTTGTAATGCTGTGTGAATTTTTTTTTTATCTTGTATTGATTTTTACTTTGGAGAATTCTATCATTTCACCTTCATTTGCTGTACTGACATCTCATAGATCTTTAAGTGTTTGTTTCTCTGTCATTAGCACAGGCTTCTGTTAACACATATGGGCATTTTTATCATCTAACCAAAACCAGATTATAACCCTTTATGTAGCTTCCTTGCTGACTCCCTTTTCCTGATTTTAATTTGGGATCTCTAATTATTCAACAGTCTTGCTCTCTCCCTGATTCTTATTGGTGTGTTGAGTTACTTCTTTCTTGTTAAAAACAACACTGCAGTGTACTATTCCTATGGATTTATTGTCTTTTAACATTTCCTATAGCCAGATGAAGAAAAATCCTGACTGTGTACATTTAATACACCACTAAAAGTGTACACCTTTGTTAGACTTAAGCTTGATATTCTGCAGAGCAGTTGCACATATAACTGAAGGCTTAGAAGATGCTGTAAATATAATTTTGATCTGAGTAGGGAAACACAAGAAGAACATGGCAACAGACTGATCTAGTTGCTATAAACACTAAGACAATATTTCAGATTAAATAAAAGTAAATGTAAAATAGGGAAACACAAGTCGTAAAATTGGCTGATATTTTAGAAACAGCACAACTAAAGCCTATAGAGAAAGAAACTCAAATCTATTGCAAAAGTGCACAGTGAGATGACTTTGCCATACAAATACATTTTTTTTATTTTACAAAATAATCACTCGTTCTGTTGGGTCTTATTGCTTCTTAATGGCATCTATATTTTCCATTTATTTCAATTCCTGCTCATATCTACTTGTGAGAGATACTAATATTACTATGGGACTTACTTATATATGACATTCTTCTGGAAAACTTCCTAAGCCTGCAAATAAAATCAGATTAGTTGCAAAATGTGACAGTGCTGTGGATTTCAGACTTCACTGTATCAACTTTTCTCCAGTGCTGTGGATTTCAAAGATGAATGTAAATCAGACTTGAAAGGTTAATAAATGAAATGTTACATTTACACTAGACATTGGCACAAAGAGTAGTATTATATCAGACCTGCTTCTGAAGCAGTGGGATCAAAAGACAGACAAGAGAGCTATGTGCATATGTTTAGCATATTCCAGGCACCAGTTAAAGCCACTAGATCAAACACTACCACATTAGACAATGAATGCAACGTTCATGAACTGCATGTGCCATATCATAAACAAAGATGTGAACTGTTGCGAACTTATGGTCTGTGTTTATTCATATCACAACATTATGCAGTTAGCCATCATTTTCTTGAATGATTCAGTATACTCAGTATAGCACCCCTCATCTCCATCTTGCACACTGTCAAGGATACATGACGCAGCATGCAAGGGCCTGTCAACATCAGCATAGGAGGTATTTATGGACTGTGACAGAATGTGGATAGATAACAGCAGACCCCACATACCTTAGACATCTTGTTCCTCATGGTCTTTACTGTTCTCTCTACTATTCACTCAAGTGGCTGTCATATTTCTTCCCACCAGAGTGGAGCCTTGTGTTCTAACAAGCATACCCTAACCATCTTCAGTAGATTCCTTCCCCCCAGATTAATGGGTATCAGAGTCAAATTGTGATCCTGTGTCCTCCAAATCAGCAAGGCTTAACTGCCTAGTTACTGCCAGACCACTAGTGTACGGTACTATTATATCTGCACTGACACTTCCTATGTGACTAACACTATGTTTTGGGTGTGACTTGCATCATCCTAAATCATCCTAAGTCATGTGTACAAAATTGAAGACATGCCCACCCTCCTTTGACTCTATGCAAGATGATTCATTATATCAGTCAGCTGTGCCAGCAATTTAACCCATGACTGCAATGGTAATAGTCTTGCACAGGGCACATAGGCATGTACCACAGTGTACTCTTATACTTAAAACACGTACTCACTACCTATAGGACTATGTGATCACTGTACTAAGCTGAAGTCCCTGAAAGGCATGCAATATATATCTGATACATGAAGTAAGAATCCCATGCACCATAACTGGTTTATCATTGGTAGCAGTTACCAAGAAGATTTGTGAGAGACAGAAAGAAGGCAAAAGGAGGAAAAAAGGGCATCCAGCAAAGAGATAGATGGATATTATGTGAGAAGACCTGCAATAGTAAGGCATGACCATCACAGAAGGTAAGAGAGTGGCAATGAGTCGACAATGAGAGGCAAAGTCGACAGCTGACCCAACACTCTGACATAATGTAGAAAATGGGAAAAGGGGGTTGTTGACAATAATGTGATGACTGGCAGCAGTTGTAATCAGCACATGTATGCTGCATGAAGTTATATTACTGTATAGCAATATCAATACTAGTGTTTTGCAGATCTTACAAATTGTGACATTAGTGAGCAGAGTACAAATCTCCACAAGGAAGGGCACCAATATCACTGTCACCACTCAATATCCTATGGTAGGAGCCACAGCCATCAAGGAAGACAACAATTTCCTTGGTATCATTTAATACAGTTTGGGAGTAATCCACAATTTGTGTTATTTTTAGCTGCTTCAGTTTCCCTTGCATGGTGCTATTATTGGTTTTACAAGCCTGTAAGATGGCAATGATAGACTTGCACTGCATTTCCATGGTCATCAGTGTTTACTGTCCTGGCAATAACATCCCATAGCCGCTTATACTGGTCATGCTGCCCTTCATTACCTGTTAGTGGTATTTCATGATGGTGTAACAGCTCCTTTCAGAGGTGTAGCTAGGATAGGTGGCTGCCCTGGGTGCAAGGTGTTGGGGTCATGATTGTCAGATGCTGATGGTGAAGTAGTGCAATACCAACATTCAGAAATGAATGCCAATGCTGTATTTACAGTCATGGCTGAAGCAATAAAAGGAGTTGTGAGTGGTACTTTATATGTAGCAAGTCATTTGCTACATTTGTAGCAAGTGGCTTGCTGCAGTTTGTTCCTCAGCAGGCTGGGGAACTGCACAGTGTACCAGATAACTTAGGTATAGTCCTGTCTCCAGCAGCACCTCTTTTTATGCAGATCCAAATTTGTTATGCAACAATCAGTGCTTAGCCATGTCATCCCATGAGATACGTGGACAAGAAATAGCCACTGGAGCTATATATGCATTTGTGCAAATTCATATATGTCACTAACACATACGTTATATGTCTGCTTTGGCAAATTATCACAAATTTATACCTTCCCTCATCTTCACATTCTCAAATTCCACTCTGCCCCTTCCTCATCATCTTTGTGCTCTTTTTATATCTGAATTAAACTTACATAAGTCATTAGCCTGCTGCAATGACTGCACCCTGAAAAAATTTCAGCATTATAACGTGTATACATAATTCATTATTAGTTTGTATATATCTATGTAATACTTGGTTTTCATTGTATAGATCAGTTCATGTCTCTCTAATCTTTTATATCTTTATAGGAGCTTTTGCATCCTGCTCACTTGCCTACGGAAAATTCACATGTGCCAGCAGCAATTCACAAAACACTGCACAGAGCTTTAGTATGCAAGTGCATGACATAGTGCTTAATGACCTATATATCTTATGTTAGGTGATATGTCTTTATGTAGTGGATTTGAGTGATGCAGCACTATGATGTCCACCTGTTTTGTTAGCAGAAGGGTCATTTTCTTTAAAATGACATACAGTAGAGATGATATGACTACTGTTTACTCTCAGATTATATGAAACCGCCATAATAGGGAGCAGGGTGCATTTTGTGATGTATTCACCCTCTATGTGCCTGGTGCCACTCCTATCAAGTGCTTTCTATGAAATGTCGTAATGCTGTTTTGTTATGTGGCCTTTGTAACATTTTTCCTTTTTTGTTCATAGCTGCGGACGCTTGAATGTTGTTTCCTTAAGGCTGTATTATAATCTTACCTTTTTTGCTCTGCATAACTGTGTGACTATCATTCATGATCAAAGTGCTTACATTTTTCATAGCAAAGTGCTCCAAACTTTGCCTCTGCTTAAGATGGCTATTTATTTAAGTTTGTTAACAGGGAAAATCCAACTCATCATAATCTATTTTCAGTTTAATCCCAGGGAGAAAAGCTCCAAGCACAGTATATCTTAAATATACAATATATATAATGCATTTGGCACAATATACAGAATGTGAGTCTTTAGTAGAGATACAAAGATTATATATAAGCAGACTAAAACTGTAAATATAAGTAATCACCAGAGTTATGTACTTTAGTATTCTACAAATATTTGTACACATAGGCTTCACTGATGATGATAAAGAATATAAGAAGTCACTCTTATGCCTTTATTGTATAGATCTGGTAATAGTGATGCCATCTTTAGGGGAGAATAAGGCTGTGATATAAATGAAAGGGCAATTTCAACAAAAAAGGTTAATTTAGTTCAAGCTGAAGGAGCGATGCTGTGTAGAAATGTCTTGTACTTGTTGGAAGATTATTCCAGGTGTGTGATAGGGATACTGTGTATCTAGTTGTGTGATACTGAAACTGTGTAAAGTGAGTCACAATGAAAGGTATTAGCTCAAAGGAACTTAACTAGATGCTTTGATTCTAATGGGATGTGACAATTTTGTATATAGCATTGTAACATATCCTTGATTATATTACACTTGTCTGCATTTTGACTTGGCTGAGGATTAGCTTTTCAAACTTCCTCTTTTAATATTAGCTTAACATTTTAGTAATTTGGAGTTGTATGCAGTATACGGGGATTTTCCTTTCTTACACACTGACATCCTCAATGCCCTGCATGCATTTTGAAATCCATTCCCAACAAAATGAGCAAGGGTCATTTCAAAATGGCACACACAGCAAAATCTTACATGGAAATATAGTTTTCTGTCATCAGTGATAACACAAATTGTCATTTACAGAGTTGAATTGCAACTGACTAAAACTAGCTGAGGTCTGCCAGAAGGACACCCAACAGTTGTATGAAGAAATTCTTGGGGCATGATTTCAGCAGGATAAAATGCTACTGCAATTAATACTAAAAAGGAGAAAATGCATTTAATCATTTAATTGAATGGAAATATTCATTCTGGCACACAACAAGAAAATATAATTCTGGGGCAACCCATGCAAGACTACAAGACTAAATTAAATAGAACATTATATCTATATATCATCCCTCTATCCTCAACCCCTTTTGCCGTTTTGCATATGGGGTTGGGGTGTCACTTCAACACTAACAATCATCTCGAGCCAAGGTTTACACTGCCGAGTGGCTGGCCTATATATATATATATATATATATATATATATATATATATATATATATATATGTGTGTGTGTGTGTGTGTGTGTGTGTGTGTGTGTGTGTGTGTGTGTGTGTGTGTGTGTGTGTGTGTGTGTGTGTGTGTATATGTATATATTATCTGAAATAATTTTAATGGCAAGAACATGCAAAGCGAGCATTGCATTAGACTGAAAGCTTAATATTATATTAATATTTTTTAAATGGTTTCTTATAACAAATGAGATGGGAAACAATGAAAAACATACTGGACAATAAATGTTCTAGGGTAACCTGACAAAAGATAATACTACCAGAGGAGGGGAAGCTAGCTTTGCCACATTTACACGAATACCATAGGACTGAACAAATGACATTAGTATAGTACCTTCAAAATAATAATTAGTATTCCAAATAGAAAATCATGATGTTAAGGCAAGAAGGACACAGGCCAGTAGTAAAGAAATTAAATATTTGGTCACAAGCCCTAAACACCGATCAGAATAAGAGCCAAAACATAGCAAATTCACATGGTATTTTCAGGAATTTTGAGGGGTGGGGATTTCATGCCTGGAGATTTGAATTGTGGCCCACTGGCATAGGCACTGGAACCATAGAGCGAGGTGGGGAGGGCACACCCCCCCCACACTTTTACAGCTGTAGAGGGAGGAGGATCCAACTGAGGACTCATGCGTGATGCTAACGTGAATTTGAACTGCGCGGAAAAACTATACTATTGTGCTCTGCAAGGTATTGTGCTCCGTTTGTTTAGCTGCTTAGCTGCAAGGTATTGTGCTCCATTTGTTTATTTAGCTGCAAGGTCCATTTGTTTATTTATCTGCTTAGCTGCAAGGTCTGTTTGTTTATTTAGCTGCTAGGTCTGTTTGTTTGTTTATTTAGCTGCAAAATCCATTTATTTATTTAGTCATTTGTTTATTTAGCTGCAAGGTCCATTTGTTTATTTAGCTGCAAGGTCCGTTTGTTTATTTAGCTGCTAGGTCCATTTATTTATTTAGCTGCAAGGTCCATTTGTTTATTTAGCTGCAAGGTCAGTTTGTTTATTTAGCTGCCAGGTCTGTTTGTTTATTTAGCTGCAAGCTGTGTGTTTGTAAAAAAATAATTACCTAGGCCCAAACCCTGTACCTTAGGTACAAGAGCCTACATTCTCCACCCCTACCACCACTGAGGTAGCTCTCAACTGTCTAGATTTTCTCAGAATATTTGACTCATACATTTGGTCTGTTCCTCTTAAAATTCCTCTTAAAATTTGTTGTTTACTGGTAAATCAGTGAGAACAGAATTCACTAAATTTCAACAACTGGCTAAGTTTCTGGTGTCAGTCAAAGGGGATCCAGTGTCTGTCCACCTGGGATGACATGCTCGATAAGCCACGCTGCTTCACTAGAGACGACTTGCACCTGTCACCCTTAGACTTTCGAATACTGGCCAAGGATCTTGCCACCCCCATAGTGCCTTTTTTAGGCAAGGCTCAAAAGACAAACCCACTGCCGTAAATAGCATATGTAATAAAAAACTGAGGGTATAGCAACTCAATGCCAGAAGTCTAAACCTCAAAATACATGCATTCGAGACACTCCTTAGTATGGAGAAAATTAATATATGTGCAGCAACAGAAACCTGGTTTAAGGCTCCAGAGAGCACCCCACCACTACCAGGCTACAACTCATACCATACATTTCATCCACAGAACCCAGACCAAAATACAAAAGGTGGGGTCATATCCATATTCATCAAGGATACCCACACCTCCAGGTTAGTGGCACAGCACGATGCTTCAGAGATCATCCACGTGAAACTAACAACGGGCAAAACTGCAATTCAAATTGTAGCTTGATACAGATCACCCACCATGTCCCAGGACCCCCATTCCACATTTCTGGAAACACTGAGAAACATAAAGGTCCTACCAAACACCCTAATATTGGATGATTTCAATTACCCAAACATTAACTGGGAGAACTAATCAAGTACTAACTCCCTTGCCCAACATTTCCTAGAATTTATAAACTCAAACACCCTGGATCAACTGGTCAACACTCCCACCAGAGGTGACAATATATTGGACGTGGTCATCACCAACATGGGCGACTGTTGTTCCACACCAGAGGTCAACCCCTCGCTGGTTAGATCTGACCATAAACAAATCACTTTGGATATCCACATTTGGCCCCCACCCCCAGACAAGGAAACCATCGTAAAAAACTTTTCACAACCAAACTTCACATTACTTAAGACCAAGGTGGAAAGTTTCAAAGCCCCCATGCTAAAGGATAATGCTGTCCAAGCTGCAAAATCCTGTACTAATGCATTCTACAGGCATCTACAAGAATGTATGGATTGTGCTATCCCAAGCAAAACCGAGACTCACTCCTCCAAGAAAAGGAAACCAGTCTGGTGGACACCTGCCATAAACAAACTATACAATAGAAGGAGGAAATTAGCACAGAAAAGAGTAAAATCCCAAGAAGGGAAGACATCCCTGATCAGCAAGAAGCTACGATCCCTCATAAAATCATCCAAGGTGAGCTTCGAAAGAAAAATTGCCAAGGACACCAAAGATAACCACAAGGCATTCTTTAGCTATGTCAAGAATCTAAGTGGCAATGCTCAGATCTGCTCAGAGTTAGTGCAGAATGGCACAAAATACACTGAAAAGACCAATATCGCCAACATCCTGGCAGACAGGTTCAGTGCAAACTTCACCCCCATCTCACCCTCAAAAGGGCCCATAACCATACCAGAAGAATGTAGAGCCCCTGAAATCACAGACACTCAGGTTAAAACAGCCATCTCCAAAGCCACAAGCACAGCATCAATGGGACCAGATGGTGTCCCAGGCTGTGTCCTACATGAGCTCAAAGATGAACTAATCCCCCACCTAAATATACTGTTCAAACTCAGCCTCTCCACAGGCTACATACCCATAGAGTGGCGCACAGCAATGGTTATTCTACTCCACAAAGGTGGAGCTACAACAGACCCCAGGAACTATCACCCTATAAGCCTGACTAGCTTGGTCTGTAAGGCTTTGGAGCGCATCATCATGGAACTCATTAATAGAGACATTGGGAACCTCCAAACACTGGACCCTACCCAGTTCAGCTTTGTTAAGGGCAGATCATGCCTCCTAAACCTGGTGGACTTCTTTGAGACAGTTACCAAGGCTATAGACGAGGGAAAGGTGGTACACACAGCCTACCTAGACCTCGCAAAGGCCTTCGACACCATTCCCCATTCTGGTATTATAGACAAGCTCACCAGCCTGAACATAAACCCCTACGTCACAAGATGGGTTGCCAACTGGCTCATGGACAGAACCCACATGGTGAGAGTTGCAGGAGCTAGGTCCGACTCTAAACCAGTTACAAGTGGCGTTCACTAGGGCTCATTCCTAGGACCCCTCCTGTTCAGCATATACTTCTCAGAGGTACAGGCAAGCACAGGAGGACTAATCGCAGATAACTGCAAACTAGGGGCTATAATTGACTCTCCGGCTGATGCAGACATCCTCCAAAAGGGTCTCACTGAGACAGATACTTGGTGTCAAAATCATGGCCTCAAGCTAAATGCCAAAAAGTGCATAGTCATCCCCTTTGGAAAAAAACAAAGTACCCACAAACTACCACATAGGTGGTAGTCCCCTAAATACGGAAGATGTAATAAGGGATCTGGGGACCCAAGTAGATAGTAATCTCTCCTTTGATAATCACATTGCCAAAGTGGTTAGAAAATCCTTCTATGTGGCCCGCCTAATCACAAAAGGGTTTTCATCCAGATCAAAAGAGGTCATTGTGCCCCTCTACGCATCACTCATCAGACCCATCATAGAGTACAACGCCCCATTTGGGATGTACCTTAAAAGACACCTGCAATGGCTGGAAACAACACAGAAGTACCTCACCAAGAGGATCACTGGCCTCAAGCAGATGCCCAATGCAGCTCGACTGAAGAAACTCCAGCTGTACTCCATTGCATACCGCCTATTCAGAGGTGATCTCTGCCTGACATACAAGGCCATGTCCAACCCAGAATTGATCAACATGCTCCACCTAAAGAAAACCATATCCCCTCAAGCCACATGCTCTAGGGATCAAGACCTCACCACAACAATAATTAGGATGTGCTGGAGGGATAGATTCCTGTCCCAGAGACTTCCCATGCTTTGTAACAAGATTCCAATCTACATTAGGCAGAGCTCCTTGCTAACACTCTTCAAGAGAAACCTTGACAAGTGGATGGGAAACAGAAAGTTTACCCCGGGGATCACTTCAGTAGCTCTGCTAGACAGAGGCACAGGGAACTAATCTAAGGGGGCGGCGAAAGCCAACACATTCAGGCTAGGCTTATAAATGCCTTCGGGCAGATAGCCTAGTACCTACCTATGAACCTATGAACCTAAATAATGATAGCCTTTAAGTTTGTCTTCCTATCTTTTTAGGAAATATATGGCAACACAAAACACTATTTTAGCAACTTTCTAAGATTGTGCAAGCAATATTTAAAATGTGTCCCTGGTTTCAGACCTTTGCACCCCCAAAATACATTTTGACTTTTTCAAGATTTCTTCTGCTATGAAATTAAGAAACTTAGCTATGTCAAGTGGATAGTGCAGTGGTAGTCTTGTTGCCTCACAACAAAAGGTTCTCTGGTTTGATTCTCAGCTGGGGTGGAGTCTGTATGTTTTCCCTGTGCTTGTGTGAGTTTCCTCTGGGGGCTCTGGTTTCCTCCCATTTTACAAAGACATGTATCTGGAGCATTTCTCCTTGGGCCGCTGCTGAAATTTGGCTTTGTTCCAAGTCAGATTTTTCCTGGTAAACAAATGTTAAATAAATAAACTTTACAAGGAGCTGAGAGCTTCAGAGGAAGAGAAGTTTAGTGCTGCTTATTCAAAGTCTGTTTGCATTGTTAGTAGCACAACAGGTAGTAGCCTTAGTTTTGATGCAGAAGACTGTGAGTTCTACTAACACAGTATGTAGATGGATTTCTGATACTGTACTGTGTTGTACTTTAAAGGAAGTGGAGGCTGCAGTCCTGAGAATGTCCTCCTTTGGAGGAGTTACCTAGTAACTATGAACCTGTTATCCATTTGCCATCCATTCCCTATTGCAATATTACTAGCTTATCATTTTTTTAATGTAACATAGGCAATTTATTCTTCAAGGACAACAGGCACTTTATTTGTAGATGAAACAATGAAATATAAAGTTTTTTCCTAGCAGCAACCTCTTCATTAGTTAGAGATCTCTTTAATGTGGAATTTTTAGATGACTTACATATGCAGGGATTTTGCATATTTCCTGATATTGGTGGATTGTAATGACAGAAGTTTGAGTGGCCTTTTATGGTTGAAATTTTCTGAAATGGGTAGTTTTGTCATTATTGGTTCATACATTTTGTTTCATTGCTTACTAGAAGACTGTTCAAAATTATAAATGTTAAACACATTCTAACAACTGGTGTTGTATTATACAAGGAATATAATTTAATGCAATCAGGAAGGTGAATCAAATAATGCATACATGCATGCATGGCCCCAAAAATGTGTTTGAAAACAGCCCAGAGGAAAGTGCGAAAGGCTTAAAATCATGGGCAAATTTTAAGCTTTAGTCTTGTTACCAAAGCAATGGATGAAGGTAAAACAATTCACACCACATTACCTTGACCTGGCCAAGCCTTTTGACACAATCCTGTACTCAGGTGTAGTAAAAATGTAGGAACAAACACTTACATCACAAGCTGGATTGCCAACTTGCTCACAGGATTCAGCAAATCAAAATAGGTGAAGAGATCAGTCGCCAATGGAGTCCCCCAGGGTTCGGCGAGATTTTTTCTGTTTGGCATATATGTCTCAAAAGTAAAAGGAAATACCAAATGACTTTGGCCGGCTAAGTCTCAGATGACTGCAAGCTAGGAACAGTTTTTAAATCCCCAAATGACTTAACCATCATGCAGGAAGGTTTGTCCCAACTGATAAGTGGTGTCAAAATCATGACAATGCCTTCAATTGTTTGGCATTTGGGAACTTGTGTGCACAGTGACCTAACTTTTGACCAACATGTGCCCAGAGTCATAAGAAAGTCTTTCTATATTTCACAGCTTATAAAAAAATTGATTGTGACTAGATCTAGAGATGTTGTTACCCTTTACAAAGCTCTCATTAGGTCAATCCATTTTGTATAATACCCACTTTGGCATGTCTCTGTCCAGTCCCATGCAACAATTGGAATACCTTCAGAGATACCTTACTAAAAGGATATAAGTCCTAAACAACAGGTCTTGAATGGACCACTTGAAGATTTATTACTATACTCAGTATCCTACAGAGTGCTTAGAGGTGACGTGTCTGGCATACAAGGCATTCTCCAAGCTAATACAGATGGACCTACTAAACATCAGCAAGTCAAATGGCATCAGAAATACTCAGTCCAGGTATCTAAACTGAATGTTGTGGAGCAATGGATATATATCACAGATGCTACCACTGTTCTAGACCAGACTATCCATTACAATAAAACAAAGCTCATCCGTCCATATTCAAATGCAACTTGGATCTAAGGATGGGTAATAAAAAATGTACTCCAGGATTGCTCATCATGGCACTAATGGATAGAGGCAGTTCCTAAATCCTGCATCCTTTACATGGGTCCCCTCAAATTATCTATGGTGCGATCATAGGGCTAATATACAATTATCAGCGATGGGATAGGTAAGACCAATCACAAAATGTTAATTCAAGCACCAAAAGGGAATTGACTAAGCTTAAAATGTCCTCCAAGTGAACCTATGTTGTGGTAGTAAATAGTTATAAAAAAATTGCCCTTTTTAAATCACTAAGTGCCCCACTCACCCTCCACAACCCAGTCTTCAGCAGGTTCCAGCACTTGTGCCTATTGGAACTGTAAAATAGTAACCTATAGTCAATGGATCAGTGAAAAAGGGATGCTGCGAAAGAGAAAGGAGGACATTTTTTTTCTGAGTAAATACAGACAGAAGAAATAAGAATGCAATGTGACATTTCCTGGAAAGGTATTGTCTTCATAGGGGAGAATGATATACAGGGGTAGTATGGAATTTTGGGTGAACACTGTGCAGAAATAAGAAAGAAGAGGCTGGAAAAATAGAACTGCTAAAGACTATTGATAGAACTAGTGTGGAGGGAACAAATAATAAAATGTTAGTAAGTAAAATATACAAGACAATAATTGTATATAAGACAAATTACAAAATAGGGACATGTAAGTGCAGGTATGACAGAAAAAAAAAACAAGATGGGTAATCACAGATAACTGGGTGGAAATATGTGTAGTGCCAATGGTATCAAGAAAATCAAGAAAGTTTAGAATTATTGCCTGCATGTGTTTGTGCAAGTATTTGTATACCACAGATAGGACATTTAAACGTTCCTGCAAGTTGTACAGAAGTGTTGGAAATGTGAACAAAACCAGTTATTGGATAAAAATTTACTGGACATGGAAACAGTTAGAAAACTTTAAAAGGGAACTATAGACTTAACTTCAGAGACTTGAATGGAGAGATTGATAGTTGAGAGATACAGATTTATTCTTGAGTTGGCCAGAATTTCACACATGTAAGGACATAATAAAATCTTAATAATACTTCTGTCTATTATTGCTAAAAAGGTAATGACAAGATTGTGGAAAACAAACCTGGAGCCAAAATGGGAAAAGGTAATAGGAGATGTTAAGGGAATGGAATTGGAAGCAATGAAATGCAGGACAAATTGGTGCTCTAGTAGTTAACACTGGAAGGACAGAAACAGAATAGAACAGACATTGGTAAACTGAATGAAACACAGTGGGGGATGATTTAAATGTATACTGATTGTAAAATATTGTAAAGGACATATGGACTATGTAACCTCTAGCTTTAGGTTGAGCTTGTTGTTTATCTTCTTACGAAGGCTAAATAAAAGTAATTTTAATTAAAGATGTTCTTAAAATGTAATCAGGTGCCGGAAGAGATAAGGTATGCTATGCTTATGATTGCATGGGATTTGTATTAGGGAAAACTTGACAATAAAGGCAGCAAAAAAAAAAAAAAAAAACAGTTCAGCCAATATGCTTACTAAAGAATCTTAACTCCCAAAAGTAAATTCACAGATCTTTTATAAGTATTGAGAAATCACAGATAGTTTAGGATATATGTGATAAAATCAACAGCCTAAAACTAAAGTAAACAAAAATGTCTGCACTAAAAGCCACAAAATTTCCTCACAAGAATGAAACATAAGTTCTCTATCTACACTGTGATAAAAATGCTTTGGATAAACATTCCAATGTGACTGACCAAAGTTGTATTTAAAGTTTAGGGTGTCTTATTTGCTGAAAGAGGGCCCATTGTGTGATGACTATAACTTAAAACACCCATAGAATCTGAATCCAGACATGCTCTTAGTCAAATGCTTCTTTAAAGCCTAATTTGAGGTTCAGTACCAACACAAACCTGTTATTAACTATTGATGCTTGTTTCGTCTCTGCTTAGATATATAATTTAAATGTTTTTGTATATGTTGTGTAGCAGTTAAGATACAGTCTTCACTTTAACTTGAGGGAAAAAAGCATGCATGTTCAAAATATCAACACATTTCATGTTTTTAAACTTTTTTTTTTACTTCAGCCATGTCATTTATCTGTTTCACTTTGTTAACCAGATAAATCTCAGTGAAACAAAAGTTCCCATACAAGATTGACTTAGAGAGAAAAGTTTCATTGGACAAATCTAGGAACAGTTTTACTTTTAAGTATTTAGTCAGCTTATACATTAAGTCATTAGGGGTCAAACCATAATACCCAGAGAAAACATACATGAACAAAAATAGAACAGGCCATCTGCACCAAGTCCACATCTGTAACATGAAACCGTGTGGCATTATTTTGAATGTATAAACTTCAATAAACTAACTAATGACGAAATAAAAAGAAATGGAAGGACACTCCAAAACAAAGTTCAAGGCACTTCAGCAAATTTTAATGGAATAAAACCACCCACTGAGTACTTTCGTCTTGCAAACAAAAAGACTTCGTCAGATTAACAATCTGCCATTAAAAAAAACATTTAAGTACAAACAATTAATCCAATCACATTTAAAATAGAAGCATAAATTATGATGTCACTCAACTGCCAAGTGCAACTTCTTAAAGAACCAATCCTGAAACCTGAAGACATTTTCAAATACATATCTCCATTTTGACAGCTGCTGCCCTTAGAACAAAAAAACTCAGTAGTAAAAGGACAAATGGTGAGGCTTTCCCATTTAATTTCTGATGACAGTATTTTTGAAAAACAGATACATCAATTAATTGTAATGTTTATTGAACATGGATACCCCACCTATTTACTTAGAAACATTCAAGCTGAGGTGGTACGCCAGCATCATGGCAGATTTTTCACCTATCTTAAGGAGTAAATTGAGCATTACAAATAATATGTGGGACACAACTGTAGATAAGATGAGCAAGGTTATGTTTGATTTACCCACCCCCAATTTTTACTGTACTGTTCAGCAAAGACATTTTTTGGTTATATTAACATAGCGAGGCTGAACTGGGGGCATTGTTTTTTGGAAGAGGTAAAACCTATTCTAGGAACTGCCCCAGTAACAGTGTATTCTAAAGGAAAGAACATTAAGACTCTGTTCAAATTATCCACTAGTGGTATGAAATCAATGGTGGCTGATGGTTCTTTGCGTAAATGTGTCACCTGTAAAATGTGCAGATATATAAATGAGGGTCCATATGTTGTAGCTGAAAATTTTAATAGAACCATCCCATGTCCAGGGAGATGTAACTGCCAATACTACCCATGTAGTATACTTGGCTATTTGCAGCTCCTGTGACACATTTTATATAGGGAAAATGATTAGAAAAGATAAGCACAGGATCCATGAACATATGTATTGTATAAAGAAAAGGAAACCCACCAATGCCTTATTTATAGACACATCAGATTGCCCAAATATAAAAAAAAAATCTTGTTTTTTATTATAAACAAGATAATTGTGACAAACTTCAGTGGGGATCTTGACAGGCAACTTGAGTTTAAGGAACTAACTTGTCAACTCAGTTTTCAGTGTTAAATATTGTATATAACTGATTTAGCGGTATTTCATTATTTAGTCTATGTAAAACAACTACACGTTTCAGGACTGGTTCTTTAAGAAATTGCACTTGGAAGTTGAGTGACATCATAATTTATCCTTTTATTTTAAAAGCGATTGGATGAATTGTTTGTATTTAAATAGTTTTTTAATGGCAGACTGTTACTCTGATGAAGTTTTCATGGTTGCAAGATGAAAGCTGTCTTTCTGTGGTTTTATTCCATTAAAATTCATTAAAATGTGTTGACATTTTTTTGGAGTGTCCGTTCCACTTTTTGTTTTATTATTTTGAATGTATCTGGGGACTTTAAGGTTTATAATTATAGCTCTTATGACATATAACAGGTACATGCTGACTTATTTAGTAAAGGTTTAATTTTTCTACCAGCAAAACAAGCTGAAATTACTAATATACTCAGTGATTTAAAATGTATGTTAGAAAATTAATTTTAAAACTGTTTTTGATTTTACTGTATCTAATCAAGATTTTAAACATGATTTCTGCATACCTAGCACGTATAACCTCCCTGCTTCATGTAGTATTACAGACTTTTGAGCAAATGTATGAAATTAATATTCATTATATGTTAACATCATCAGTCAGTGTTTCAATAGCACAACTTCCTCACAAAAGAATTTTGTTGATGACATTTGCTCATTTGGCAATTTAAAGTTTGTCAGACTGGATAAAGGAGAACGGCTAGTTATAATGCATAAACTTGGTTATATGCACATAATGTATAATATATTACTTGAAGATATATATATATATATATATATATATAGTAAAACATCTTTAAATGAAATGCATGTTTCATACTGGAAAATTGATGTTTTGTTACATGATATAGTCATGCAAGCGCAGGTTAACCTTGAAGATTATAAGTTTTTGTATATTAAGAAATCCTTAATCCCTACAATATTTGGGGGTGTCCAAAATGTATAAAAATGTATACGGTCCTCCACTCAGACCTATTGTGGATACAGGTACCTCAGAAACATACTTTATTGTAAAACATCTTGGTTACTATCTTAAAAAGGATTACAGCAGTTTGAACATGTATGCAAAGATTTGTGGGATTTTCTTATTAAATGTAACCAAACAGACAATATAGACAATATTATATTTTTAACAATAGATGAGAAAGATCTTTCTACAGTTATTCCACGAGAAAGGTTTAAATTGGTTCTCAGATTTTTTAACACACAAAATGAAACTACCTCAAAATAACATTAGTAGTGCTTAATAATAACTATATTTATTTTGAGGGTCAATACTTTTGTCAGCAGAAAGGCATCACTATGGGGGTAGCCTGTGTTCCACTTTATGCTAACATTGTTATGGCAGAATGGGAAAACAAATATATATTTAATAGTGAATATACTTCATCATGGTGTCTGTATACACAATGTCTTGATGATATATTTATAATGGGGTCAATAGTAGGGAGAACATCTTGAAATTTATTGAGTAAATTAATCAGACCTCAACTTTTTTTTAATTCACTTATACTGTAGATGAACATTCTATTCCATACTTAGATTAAAAAGGATTATATTAGAAACAACTTCCCAAATATAAATCCCACTTATTCTAATTCATTGTTGCATTATACTAGCAGTCACACCTTACACCAAAAAGAGCCGTAATTAAAGGACAGATGGTGAGGGCAGCTAGGATGGTTTCATTATATGATGATTTTATAAAGGAATGTCAACTATTAAGGGATATATTTCTTAATAGAGGTAATCTTCTAACTTTAATTCAAATATGGAAGTTAATACAAAAAGGAAAAACAAGTTTCTATATCCATTGCTGTCCCACAGAATTAATGTGAGACAAATAATCCATCATGAGACTATCCTAAGAAATAATAACAATATTTGAGAAGGTACCAACACCATTGTTTGTGATAGTGATAAACTAATATTAACTAAGAAGTACAATACATTTTCCTTCCTACTTATTCTTTGGATAGTGAATGCATAACTGGCATTATGAATAAAAACTGGCACTTGATTAATGATAATTGTGATATGGTAACTAGACTGGATGATAGAGCCCAGATTGTTTATAAGCATGGTGAAAGTTTTGAAAGCATTTTGCAAAATACCTGAGTTAATAACAGTAGTGTTTCCCATATAATGTACAAATGTGGTTGTTACAGTTATTGTAAATATATACATGTGGGACAGTCGGTATCAGCTGCACAACAGATTAATAAAATTTCAGGGAAATGTAATTGTAATACACAAGGTGTTGTGTAGTTAGCAGTTTCTCAAGAATGTCCACCATTCTATATAGGGAAAATGGAGTGTAAACTGAAAGAGAGAATCTATGAACAAATGTATAAAATAAAAAAGAAAGAAAAATGCATTATATAAACATATTAGTTATTTTTATTTTCCTGTTTTTTTATTTTCTATATTGGAAAAAGTTGAACATAACCTAAGGGGTGGCCCGTTGAAAGTACTATTTGAACAAACAGAGTTGTCATGGAGATGAAATTGAATGCCACTGTACCATCTAGGATCAATGACTTGCTAGCTGTTACTTGTTTATTACAATTAAAAGCTTACCAACAATAAAGTAACACATTTAACAATGATGGTTATATAACATTTCATGTCTTGTTTAGTTAAATCACCATCTTATGTATTTTTTATGTAATTGTTATGCGTATATTTTTAATAATGGAAGTGTATGTCTTTAATACAGGAAGGTTTTTTTATGGGATGATAATGTCATGTGGCAAAGAATTAGGTCTATTTAAATATTTTTTAATGTTTCATAACGTTTTTCTGATGAAGTCCATCAATAGAGGATGAATGCAGTAAAGTCAGTGGTGTATGCTGGGACCACTATTTTTGTTGTTTTGATTTTACACCAAAACTGCACAATCCATTAAAACATAGCAGATAATCTATGCATTGCATTTTAGAAATCCAGTGGAATCAGAAAAATGCAAATCTGATTTTATTTATTTTTAATTTTGGTTTGTTTATACAGTAATGTGGTAAGTGGGCTGATCCTCAGATCCTTTTCAGGCATGACATAGGCTAGAAATCATATACAGAGTAATGAATGTTCAAGCACAAATTATTAGCAAACAGCAGATAATGCTGATTTGTAAACAACAGTCATTAGCAAAAAGCCAATAGTGCTAATTTATACAAAAACAGACTGAGCATGAAAAATAGATTGTGCATGTAAGTGCCGTTCTTAAAACAAAAAGAGAGAATGCATGATTTTCAAGCACAAAACTTTGCAGAGAACTGACTATATAATGAGTGCCATAAGGTATAATTTAATCATGTAAATGTAGAGCAACACATTGCAACTGAATTGCATGACACATTCTTCAAAGTAATTTTAATACTGTATCAAACATTTGTTTTCTTTTATTTTAGTCTATCTTATACTAGGACAAGAATGTGTACAGAGGTACTAAAAGCAGCAACAGGTTTACTGTCCTAGGAAAAACTGGGCTGTAGTCACTATTCAGTTTCACAGAATCGGAGAAGACTGTCTGACACATACACCAGATTAGATTTTGGGTTTCTAAAATATCAAAGATATGTCAGAGAGCTGTGGCTGCTAAGAGCAGAAAGAAGGACAGAACTACTACAGCATTTGTACATTGTGTTTGTGAAGGTAGTTCCTGGATATCAGCCGGTAGCTTGACTTGGGTTGAACCTTCTAGATTCAGGCAGAATCTAAGCAAAATTATGGAGAGTCACTGTTCTCTTGATTTTTCATTGGTGTCAGACACTTTCATTTAGTGTACCCCGGGAGTAAGATGTTGATGCTAGAAAATTTCAACCCTATGTTTAGTAAAAGATCATCCAAATGACTCCTAGAAGAAGATATTAGAATGTATGTCTCTCTAACAATGAGTTTAGTGTGACCTTCTTCACGCATTCAGTCCATAACTTCGCAAGGTATATTATCATCTCTGACATTACTCTTTATTTATTGCACTAACTTGGAAATCACATTTGTTCACAAGTGCAAACATTCACCTACTCCTAAGTCTGGTCTATTATTTATTTATTGACATTTCATTACCATGAAAGTCTGACTGGGTAGAAGCCCATTTTCAGTGGAAGCCTGGAGATAAAATCTCCAAATTATTACAAAACATTTTAAGAACAATAATTTTATAACCTTCAAAAAAATACAACAAAAACATCTGCAGTTTTAATAATTATAACAAATTAGACATAATATAAAAACATTGATTAAGAATCTATACAAGGTATATAACAATCATTTAATATTTAGAAAAATTTTAGACAGTTCATAGATAAATTAAAGGTAAGTTAGTCTAATAGAAATAGGAATTTCAATATGAAGTGACGGGAAAAACAGGCTTCTGGTATATTTAGAGAGAAAGTCAGGGAAGAGAATTTGATAGCAGTAAGGAAGCAAGTGAAGAAGGGAAAGTAAGGATGTATAAGGAATGAAAAGGTACATGCTCACGTTTAGAGATATAGTTTATCTTGGTTTTGAGCAAGAATAGAGCCATATTTTAGCTAGGAAGTTTTTCAGAATGGTTTTGAAAGATGGGAGGGACAGTATTGTCCTGATGGATACAGGTAAAGAGTTCCGGACCTTTGCAACTTTGTACAAGTACAGACAATGCCCAGCAGATTTGATAGGTTTATAGACAGGAGGTTTTGGTCACTGGATCACAATAACCAACTGGAAACATAGTTGTGTGGATTTTTTTTAGTGCTGGATGGACAGGCAGATGGATTATGGATAATTTTACAGCTTGTAAGAAGCTGTGTATATGTTAGTTGCTGAGGCAGTTCTGACCAGTTTAAGGTTTTCAGTGCTATACAGTGGTGGATCCTGAAGGGGGTATAGCATTGTTCAAGTTTTGATTTTTGTGAAGCCTGGAGGTTAGTAAGGATGAAAGTGCCATAAAGAAGAGCAAGGAGGAGATAAGTAGTGGCAAATGTAGTTTTAGTTGCATCAGTGAGAAAGTTTGCTCTGTAAAGCATCCTTAGTTTTTGAGAAGTTTTTCTTATGCAATTTTTTATATGCAGGTCGAATACAGGATTATCATTCACTACCATCCCTAGTAGTTTGTTATGAGAAGTGACTTCAATGGTTGCATTATCAAGAGAGAGGACTTTAAATTTTGTTGTTTTCATGAGAGAGGGATTTGGGGATACATGGTCTTTTTTGGGATGAGCATGAGTTGTGAGTTACGAAGCCATGTTTCAGTGGCTGTTAAAGCTTCCTGAGTATTTTTTGGAGGTGTGCCATGTTGTCAGATGTGCATATGAGAGTGAAATCATCCATGTATTGTATTAAGGTGGCCTGTTGCGTGGATGTTTAGAGGGTGTTGGTGAAAATGTTAAAGAGGAGGGGACCAAGGACAGGGCCTTGTGGTATACCAGTGGTGACTGGGAGGTAAGGGGTGAGTATGGAGTGCCATTTTACTGACAGATACCAATTGGACAGGTAGCTCTTGAACCATAGAAGGGTAGGCTGACAGAGACCTAGTGAGGACATTCGAAGTTGAAGTTTGCTGTGACAAACTGTATCAAAGGCTTTAGACAATTCTAGAAATAAGAAAGAGACTAGTTTTCTGTTATCTTTAGCTTCATTAACAGTATCTGTATAGGTTAGAAGGGCAGTGCTAGTACTATGGGAAGGATGGAAGCCAGGGAGTGTAGAGAATAGGAGTTCTTCCTGCAGAAGATAGTCTAGCCATTGTTTTTGAATACATTTTTCAAGTATTTTGGCAAGGGGAGATAAGATTGCTATGGGTCTAAAGTAATTAATGTCTGTTGAATTTCCTCCTTTGTGCAGAGGGATAATGTGTGACTTTTTCTTGACATAGGGAACATGGGATTCCTGGATTGACCTATTTATAAGGATTGAGACAGGTTAGGCAATGCTATTGGCTAGAATTTTTAAGTAACTTGCTTGGCAGGTCATCAGCTGAAGAAGAGCATCATTTAATTTTTTTAAAAATAGTTTTATATAGGATGTGGGCATAGGTTTGGAAGTGAAAGTGGATGTGGTGCTATGTGACTGTTGAGCAGGTCTGGGATAATATTTTGAGGAATCCTTGGTTAGAGATGCTATACTAGCTATAAAATAAGAGTTGAACTGCATTGCAGTTTCGAGAGGTGAGTTATCATGAGAGGGGTTTGGGTTGAATTTTTGGCCATGATGCAAGATTTCTTTACAAGGTGTCCAAAATTGTTTAGGGCTGTGTTTAGTATTGCACTGAGTTATTAAAGTATAGTTTTTTTTGTCTTTGTTTTTTTTTAGCATGGTTGTAGGGCATTCTGAAGTTTTTAAAATATTGAGATGTTTTATATTTTTGACATTCTTTCCATGCATTTTCTCTATTAGCATTCTACTCTTTTTGGATAGCCAAATTGCATTATTTGTTTTCACTCTCTTCTTTCTAGGAGGAGCAAGGCTATTTAGGATATTTAGAAAAGTTGTGTTGAATTCAATTACAGCATTATCTAAGGGGAGGATTTTTTGGAAGGTCTAGTTAATAGATGATAGTGTAGTAATGAACATTTCTGGGTTAAACTTGGAAAGGTTGCATGTTGTTTTATAAATATGCTGTTTAACTGGATGTAGGAGATGTCTGGTTGCATAGACTGGGAGATGATCACTAAGAGAGAGTACCTGGGGTGGAGTATTTGCTAGGGTCTGATACTAGGATCCAGTGTAATACAGAATTTGATATCTTGCTATAATGTGTGGGGCTATTAATTAGTTGTGTGAAACCATATATGTTCATGCTAGATGTAGGGGAGTTAGAGTTTATGTGCAACTAATTGATATTCACATAGCCTAGTAATATTTTTCTTGTGGAAATGTTAAGGATATCCAGTGTAGGATAGCTTCCAGTATAGCTGTATTGTCACCAGGAGGAATATAAAGGACAGCAACATGTATTTGTTATAATTGTTTATTTTAAGGAAAGCAATAAGAATCTCTGCTGAACTGAGTTTTGGTGTTGGCTTGCTGTATGGGTAAATGTAGTAGGTACTGGGAAATATTAAAGCAATGCCACCACCTTTCCTCTTTATATGGTCATTACAGATAATACTATAGCAAGAAGGTATAACAAGAGTAATTTATGCTGGGTTCAAGCCAAGTTTCACTTACAGTGAGAATATCAGGCTTATGTTGGGTAATCCAGGCATGTAGTTCAACAGCTGAAAGGAAAAGGAAATTTGTTGCTTAATATGATAAGTGCATGCATGATTTTGCCAATTATTGCAGTACAAAAACAAACAGCATCTTCTGTCACTATGTATAGCTCTCTGCTTGTGGTATGGCATTACTGAAAATTGAATGGTATGTACACAGTACATACAATACATACATCTGCTGTGTTTTAGACATCTCTTTGGTGTAACAGAGTCTCATGCAACTTAGACAAGCTTTTGTTTCTGTAAGCTTAATAAATTAAATTCTTTATCGGTACTCATCTGGCATAGTTTTCCTGAGAGATTTGTTAAAACGTCTTGATCAGGTATCTTTCATAAATTCTTTAAATGTCTGACAATATGACCAGGTATGCTAATTCTTCTAGTGCTAACCTTTTTAACTTTGTTTCATATATGTGTTGTTTTAGTGTCACTTGATTTTTTCAGCTCTTATTGTACAAGACAAATTATCATTACTGCTGGCCCAAAATGATTTAAGGAAATAATCATTCTAGACGTGTACTCTCAATAATTTAGGGCAGAATAGTGGTGCAGCAGTTAATGTTGTCACCTCACAGCAAGAGGTTCTCTTTCTATAGTTCAATTCTCGGCTGGGGTATCTTTTGTGTGGAGTCTGCGTACCCCCCCCCCCATGTTTGCGTGGGTTAACTCTGGGTACTCCTGTTTCCTCCCACATTCCAAAGACATGTGTCTGGAGCATTTCTCCCTGGGCCTCTGCTGAAAATAGGCCCTATCCTAGTTGGACTTTCCTGGTCAACAAATGTTAAATAAATAAATGACTTTTATTAACCCATATAAGATTATAGGAAAGACTACTATGTCATTGAATGGAGGCCATGGCAGTCATGCATATGATGTGTGCTACATTGTTTAGTAAGGAAAAGACTGACTATATTCTATGACTCATGTAAATAGTGCACAGATGATGTCACAGTGTCTCCACAGCTTATTAATTCATCCATCTACAACTCCATTTACATATTTTTTTCACATGGGATTGCAGTGTCATTTCATCAATGATGATCATCTAGAGCCAGTGTTCACATTGTTGGGTGGCCAGTCCTGCCACCATAGCACACAAGCTCACACTCATACCTATGGCCAAGTTGCAGTGTCCAATCCACTTTCTGCATGGGGTTGAAATGTGGGAGGAAACTGGAGCACATAGAAAACCCACATGAGGACATGGAGGAGATGCAGACAGACTCCACACAGAAGATTATCAATATTAAAACAAAACAGTCTTTGATGAGAGCCACTATGCAATGTATCATCACTTACCAAGTATGGAGTAGGCATTTTGGAATATATCTAGCAGTAATGAGTCTACATGTAAAGATGTGGGTATATAATCAGAAGGTGTACAGAGTAGTAATACACATCTGGCCATACATGGCACTGAGTGAAACTTGTTCAGAGCATTAGGGCACATTTTTATTTTCATTATTTTATTTAACTCTTGTTAACCACATTAGATGACTGGTGCACAGAACCTTTTCAGCAATGATCCAGGCCATAATGGCAACAGTAATGTCAATATATGTCAGGACAATTTAGTGTAGTTATTCAACCATTATGTTTTTGGAAGGATACACTAAACACTAAGGAAACATTTGTAATGTTGGTAGGCGCTAGATTTGTATGATATGGATATCTCAAATTCTCAGCATGACAACTCACATCAATAGTCTTTGAAATGATAGAGATGTTGAGAAAAAGGAACACATTCTTATTTTTCAGAATAGAAGGTCTTCAAATAAAGCCCATACAATTTAATGAAAAGTAATCTTTGCATAGCCTTAGTTCAGTTATTTAATGATGCATTACCCTTAAACAGGTGTAGCATAAAAAAATCATTATATCTAGTTGGAACAATGTTAAATATGATGGCAAAATCACAGTACCATGCATAATTCATAGCAGATGAGAGATATGAATGTAGGACATCAGAAGGCAAACCCTGTCATTAGGTATTAAATAAAAAAAAATATCACACTGAGATATGTCTGTCTTTTGGCTGGAGAATAGTAGAGGGGATTTCATTATGCACACATGAAAATAGATTCCCCCCAGAAAAGGTGATCAGTTAAGATTCCATTGTCCAGCAGCGAGCATATAAAAACTTTGTTCCTTTGCTGGAACTAGTCACTAGTTTGGCTAATAGGGCAAGTACATGTTAAGAAAATGTAGACCTGATATGAGTTTCCAGTTAAGTCCACACTGGCTAGTCAGTTGTATCCAGCAGTAGGTATGTAACCCATCTTGTAGTGAGTATGTGGACACAATGTATATTGGTTAGTCAATAGCTCTTAAAGCATATTTCACAGTCTTTTGACAAATTTACATTCTATAGCTAAATATTAAATCAAAGCTTCTGTCAGTTCCATTTACAGGGGGCTAATTTACTATTATTTTGATAGAGTCCAGGTCCATCTTTAGACTACACACGTGTTGTATACATTCAGACCGGGGTTCAGAGATGTAGTGGTACCCGAATGACTTATCATCATTCATGTTTTTCACAAATACATTGCAAAGCTTTGAGCTTCACTTTGCTATGTTTCAAAATTTCTACCTTGTTACAATGTGTCTATTGTGACCTGCACTTACTTCATTCTACCAGACTCTTTTTTCTGTTCCTCCCTGTTTTACAGTCCTTCATTGTCTCCATCCATCTCTTTCTTTCTGTCTCCCCGTTACTGTTAACAGACACTGCTTCAAGCAATTGAAAAGCATTGCTAACTAAGCTGGTAGTTAAAAAAAAACACCATTTGAAAACAAGAGTAACATTGCAAAGTTCATCCACGGGGATGTCTTTTAGTAAAATCTGTTATAGTATGGGATCTCCTTGGCCACTAGGACAAAATGAATGCTGCCTTCTGTAAAATATAAAAAAGGAAAAAAACAGATCTGACAGAAGAGGAGGCATGACTGCCATATTGATGTCTGCATCTTGTGGAAATAAGAGGTGGTAATTTTTCCTAATTTTTAAACAATCAAATTAGCCACAGACTGCAGTGTTTCAGAACTAAAATACCAGGAAGGGAGCCTATCTTGCCAAAACTCAGGAAAGATGTGAAATAGTAGTTCATACCTCTCAATTGTCCAGATTTTTGAAGAATATACAGGTTTTTGTCTCATATTTGTGGTTTTCTGGCAAATCACAGAGTATCAAAGTCACTAAACAACGACAGACATTTGAGCTTCAGATTTCATATCCTTCTGAAAATGCATGCTAATGCAAAATATATTATTCTAACAATGTTCTACATTTATAAGAGCAATATTTAGAATCTGTCCCTATTTTTAGACATTTATACCCCCATTATTTTTCAGCAGATTCCTTGTGTAGGTATGATTAGTCTATGGAAAGACTACCAAATTTGCAAAATGTAATAATGCCAATGAATTTTATTATGTTTAGCATGTTGTTTTTTCCCTCATTTACTTGGCTGGAAAGAGTATTGCCTGTAATTATTACAGCCTAGTTTTACATCCCTAGTATGTCACACCAGAAAAAAATAGCTGAGATTTTCTCTAACAGAAACTGAATGAAGAAATATAACAGGGCTAATAATTGTAAATAGAATTATTGCATAAGTATTCAGGCCATTTACATGACACCAGCCAAATTACAAGGCACTTACACAGTGCACCAGGTAAGTACTTTCATTTTATAATATCATAAAGTTTTTCTTTTAATGGCATGGATGGGTAACATAGGAGCATTAATATCTGGAAATGTAGTGCCCAAAACACCACAACATGTTCTTACATAGTTCTCATGACAGCTGAATACCTGCAGCCACATTATCCTCCTGATGCTTAGCTTCTCCTGTGTGATCTTTCAAAAAACAGCTGCATATGCTGTAATGCATCCTTGGAAAAATACATTGTTAAGAAGCTTTATCTTCTCTTCTGACCTATATGTCTGGCTTTGGGGCACAAAGCCAGGTCACTTGGGTCGCAGCTGATAATACCAGTCCTGCACACATAAGCCTGCTTCTTAGAAGAGCTAATGTCTTAGTTCAGCCAAGGCTGTCATAATTAACAAAGATTATACTCAACTAAACATTGCTTTCAACTAATTCCAGGGTGGCACTTGACAATTAAATGGTCCACACTTCTTTCTTTCAAATCGTCACAAAGCTAGCATTCTGCAACACTGTGAAAAGTAAAAGCTAATCATACTACTTGGCAGGAATTCTGTACTGCAGAGAAGTCATGTGCCCTTGTTTTCACTCCTGTAAATTCTAAATGTGAAAGGCATAAAAAAGACTGACAGGCTCTGTTTACTTCCCCAGTGTGCTGTTCACTGAGTCACTTTAAATGTATCCGAAGAACAGCGGTCTATCATACATACACAGTTCCCAGTCCAGATCCTAAGGAGAAGAAAAGGCAGGTTATATGGTGAGCTAGCAGGATAGAGAATTCCCATGATGTTCTGTCAAAGGACTACACTTCAGGAAAAATCAGGTGGGTGCATCACACTGTTACACAGAACACAGCATGAATTTTGAATTCAGCAACTGTAAGCAGGCTCAATGCAGAAAGTCAGAAACTCAGAAAACTAATTTAGATCTTATATAATCAAATAGAACAACTCCTAATAGTTGGAACCACTTTGACCCTTTTCTAAAATGCTTTTTTGAACTTTAGATTGATTTTACTGAATTGCCACACAGATATGAGCAATAAATGCTTACATTTCAAACAGGCCATTAACAGGGTTTCTGGATGCTGTACAGAAAATAGTGTTCTATTCCTACACCTACCATACAGTGGCAAAGAAAAATAGTTATGTTGCAATAGTCTATAGAGCCCAGAATTTATTGGTACAACAGTAAAGAACCCAAGAACGAAGGGGAGAAAATGAAAGGTTTAACTCAGTCATGGGATAAAGGTGTAAGGGAAATGGGGCAGTAAAGAAAATAGAGAAAGGAAAACACAGGGCAAAGGCTGAGAAAAACAGGGATCCTAATGGTAGAAGGGAGAACTTGCATGAGGTGAGCACAATTTGAAAGATATGATGGAGAAGAGAAGTAAGGAAAAATGTGTGACATAAGGAAGGAGAAAGCACAGAAAAAAATGTATTAATAATCACTGCTCAGCTGTGCGATGAACCATTTTAATAATCTGTGTAGAGCCAGAATGGAATATTGTGCAACAAACACTCTGGAATCTTAAGAAATATAACATTGTACATATAGAAAAGATCCACACATTTAGGACAAAAAGAATTACCAGCATAGTTAATTTATCATACAATAAGGGACTGAAGAGGGTAGAACATTTCATTCAGGAAAATGTGAGGTTATCACATAACAGTATCTAAGGCTATAAGGAAAAAAATATATGTCTAAACGTATGGATCTGACTATGTCAGCCAAAACATTGTACTCTGAGGGGAGGTAATACTAGGCTGAAAGTATCAAGACCAAACCCCACCCAAAATAACATTACTTCTCTGAAAGGTTAGTAAGCATATGAAATGGGCTGCTGACTCTATCTTCTCTTTTAATGACAGGCATGCAGTGCTGGTGAAGAAGAGATGTGAAGGTAGTTAATATGCCAGACAAAATGGAAACCCTTTTTGCTTTCCTCATCTGTAATTGTATGCATATCTGCATGTATGTAACAAAAAATAACACGGCTAAGTACCATACAAATCACACCCTTAGTGCTTGTTTACTTGTAAGTTTGTTATAATGGATAAGGTTTTACAAGGCTGGATGGCATTTTTTTTTCATTTGTGAGATAAATATTTTCTGGATACCCAGAGCTCAAAATTAAAGGGGGGATGATACAGGAGTATGCTAGCTGTACTTAACTACTTGTACAATATGCCCTTGGGTTTTCCTTCTGCTTTCACTTTCTATGTTTTGCTTAATGCATTTATATCTTATGCATTAACACACACAGAGGCAATACCTTGAAATTTTGTTGTGTCCCAATATTCCAGCATTGATTCATGCCTTTTTATGAAACATAAATAAACAGATACAAAAATTATACAGCTGCTAGATGTACTTGATTATAATATGCTTTTATTCCTAACAAATTTTAAGCTATGCTTATTTCTGTGCAATAATGGTTTAGTCGTATTTCTCTGTCTCGCTCTCTTTATTTCTCTCATCTTTTTTCTCTCTGTCTCATTTTCAATGTCTGGTTACACCATCAGCTCTTTTCTCAGTAGATCTCTTAAATGACAGTGACAGACCTCCAAGTTATGGCACAGCTGTTCTTTAAATTCTATCATAACTCTTTCAGAAGTGTGACCATGCTGTGAGTATAACACAGAAAATAATCCGTTAGGTTGACTATCGAGAGACCATGCTGAGTGTATAGCACAGAAAATAATCTGTTAGGCTGACTATCATGCAAACTGTTGTTCTTCAGATACATCAAACATACTAATGCAAATAATTTTCTTATTTATTGCTAAAGCTATTTTAATTTACAGGTTCTAGAGTGATAAGTGTCTAGCATACTACAGTCCCCTTCTTTCCTTGTGTTTGTACAATTGAAGGCAGAAATTACTGACGGCATTCTCAAGTAAATCAGTATGACATGGTAACTTGAGCTGTTTACACTGCTTTTAAGGTAATACTTGGAAACTACTCTTTTTGATTTTATATCCTTGTAATTTTTAAGATAAGAAAAAGGGGCTTTAATGTAGCTTGGAATATCCTATTTAGTGACTGTAACCTTGACTTACCTTTATCTAGACTTATTTAATCATATTCTGACTATTACAAGTTAGTATGTGATGAATTAGTGTTGCACTGTATTTGTACTCAAGTACATGATGTTTCCTGGATATGTGCATGCATGAACCTGAGCTGCCTTTACAAATTATTACCTGTAATGGATCATCATCTTCTTTTAGCTATTCCCGTTAGGGGTCGCCACAGCGGTTCATCTGTTTCCATTTCTTCCTGTCGTCTGCATCATGCTCTTTCACACCAACCGCCTGCATGTCCTCTCTCACCACATCCATAAACCTTATCTTAGGCCTTCCTCTTTTCCTCTTACCTGGCAGCCCCATCCTTAGCATCCTTTTCCCAATATACCCAGCATCCCTCCTAAGCACATGTCCAAACCAACGCAATCTTGCCTCTCTTGCTTTGTCTCCAAACTGTCCAACCTGAGCTAAACCTCTAATATACTGATTCCTAATCCTGTCCATCCTAGTCACACCCAGTGCAAATCTTAACATCTTTAACTCTGCCACATCCAACTCTGACTCCTGCCTTTTCATCAATACTACCGTCTCCAACCCATATAACATAGCTGGTCTCACTATCCTCTTGTAGATCCTCCCTTTCACTCTTATTGGTACCCGTCTGTCACAAATCACTCCTGACACTCTTCTCCACCCATTCCACCCTGCCTGTACTTGCTTCTTCACCTCTCTTCCACACTCACCATTACTCTGAACTGTTGATCCCAAGTACTTAAACTCATTCACCTTTACCAACTCTACTCCCTGCATCCTCACCATTCCTCTACTCTCCATCTCATTTACACACATATATTCTGTTTTAGCCCTGCTGACCTTCATTCCTCTTCTCTCTAAAGCATATCTCCACCTCTCCAGGGTCTCCTCAACCTGGTCCCTACTCTCACTACATATCACACTGTCATCTGCAAACATCATAGTCCACGGGGCCTCCTGTCTAATCTCATCTGTCAACCTGTCCATCACCACTGCAAATAAGAAAGGGCTCAGAGCTGATCCTTGATGTAATCCCACCTCTACCATAAACATATCTGTCACTCCCACCGCAGTCCTCACCAATGTCACACTACCCTCGTACATATCATGTACCACTCTTACATACTTCTCAGCCATTCCCAACTTCCTCATACAATACCACAACTCCTCTCTAGGCACCCTGTCATATGCTTTCTCTAAGTCCACAAAGACACAATGCAACTCCTTCTGACCTTCTCTGTATTTCTCCAACAACACTCCCAGAGCAACTATTGCATCTGTAGTGCTCTTTCCTGGCATGAAACCATACTACTGATCACTAATCATCACCTCCCTTCTTAACCTAGCTTCCACTACTCTTTCCCATAACTTCAAGCTGTGACTGATCAATTTTATCCCTCTGTAGTTACTGCAGCTCTGCACATCACCCTTATTCTTAAAGATAGGTACCAAAACACCTTTTCTCCACTCCTCAGGCATCTTCTGACTTTCCAAAATTTCATTAAACAATCTGGTTAAAAATTCCACTGCCATTTCTCCTAAGCACCTCCATGCTTCCACAGATGTGTCATCTGGGCCAACAGCCTTTCCAGTCTTCATCCTCTTCATCCTCTTCATAGTATGACTGGTATAGGGAGAGAACTAGCTGATATGATGGAGAGAAGGAAGGTTGATAGATTTTGAGTGCAAGAGACCAGATGAAATTAAAGTAAGGCTAAGTGTATGGGAGGCGGGTTAAAATTGTTCTATCATGGTGTGGATGGCAGAAGAAATGGGGTAGGGGTTATCCTAACAGAACAGTATGCCAAGAGTGTTTTGGAGGTGAAGAGAGTGTCTGATAGAGTGATGTTTATGAAGCTTGAAATTGATGGTGTAATGATGAATGTTGTTAGTGCATATGCTCCACAAATTGGGTGTGCGATGGATGAGAAAGAAAAATTTTGGAGTGAGTTGGATGAAGTGGTGGTGAATGTACCCAAGGGTGAGAGACTAGTGATTGGAGCGGACTTCAATGGGCATGTTGGTGAAGTGAACAGAGGGGATGAGGAAGTGATGGGTGTGTATGGTGTTAAGGAGCGGAATGCAGAAGGTCAGATGATTGTGGATTTTGCGAAAAGGATGGACATGGCTGTGGTGAATACGTATTTTAAGAAGAGGGAGGAGCATAAGGTGACGTACAAGAGTGGAGGAAGATGCACACAGGTGGATTATATCCTATGTAGGAGGGCCAGTCTGAAGGAGATTGGAGACTGTAAAGTGGTGACTGGGGGAAGTGTAATTAAACAGCATAGAATGGTGGTCTGCAGGATGATGTTGGTGATCAAGAAGCAAAGGAGGAGTGTGAAAGCAGTGCCAAGGATTAAATGGTGGAAGTTAAAAAAGGGTGATTGTGAGGTGGAGTTCAGGGAAGAGTTAAGACAGGCACTGGGAGGCAATGAAGAGTTACCGAATAGCTGGGTAACTACAGCAGAGCTAGTAAGAGAGACTGCTAGGAAGGTGCTTGGTATGACATCTGGACAGAGGAAGGAGGACAAGGAGACATGGTGGTGGAATAAGGAAGTACAGGAGAGTATACAGAGGAAGATGCTGGCGAAGAAGAAGTGGGATTGTCAGAGAGATGAAGAAAGTAGACAGGAGTATAAGGATATGAGGCACATGGCAAAGAGAGAGGTGGTGAAGGCTAAGGATAAGGCATATGGAGAGTTGTATGAGAGATTGGACACTAAAGAGGGAGAAAAGGACCTGTATCAATTGGCTAGACAGAGGGACAGAGCTGGGAAAGATGTGCAGCAGGTAAGGGTGATAAAGGACAGTGAGGGAAACATACTCACAAGTGAGGATAGTGTGTTGAGCAGATGGAAAGAGTACTTTGAGGGGCTGATGAATGAAGAGAATGAGAGAGAGAGAAGGTTGGATGATGTGGGGATAGTGAATCAGGAAGTGAAGCAGATTAGCAAGGAGGAAGTAAGGACAGCTATGAAGAGGATGAAGAATGGAAAGGCTGTTGGCCCAGATTACCTGTAATGGATGCTGTTGCATATTACCATAATCAAAATGCCCCAAAGCTAATTCATTGACTACAGGAAATATATTGGAATTCCTTTCCTGAGTGACAACAGCTACTATCTGGCAAGCCTATAACTTAATTTATTTTGCTTCCATTAGCTAAAATGGTTGAACTAACAAAACTAACCTCTTCCCTTTTTCTGATCTTTGCCTCAGAATGCTTGGTTTTGCTGAATGTACATGAATGTTTTTTTTTTTTGTAAATATGGTCAGATGGTATTGAGGAAGCTTGCCAATTGCTTTCCATCATTCCAGCACCATCTGATAGATTACATTCCACTGTAAAAGTAACCATACATTACAATAGACAAATACAGAGAGAGAAATAAAGTACAGATTCTTCCCTGGTATCTTCACAAGGCTAGAACAAGGATGTTTTCCATTCCCATGAACACTAATGACAGGCTGCTAAGTTCAGGTGATGCTTACCAAGACCCACGTCCCAACACTGAAATAATAAATTATATTGTGCATTCACCCAGTGAGCCACATTAGTTTAATAAAAAGGCCCTTAAGGTAATAATACCAGAAGTATGAAGTATTAAGGGGTTACATAGACACACCCAGTGTACTCAGTTAAGCACATTTTATTATGTGCATGTTTTGGAAGGATATTGTCTGATATAGGCCTGAACATCTAGAAGTGTTTTAAAATAATATGTGCAACACAGATATGTACACAACACGTTTAACAGTATGAATAATTCTGTAAAATGTTTATTTTCACAGTTTACTTGCTTCTACACTGATTGAAGATCTAGCCTCCCTAAATGCGTCTTCAACCCATTTGATCCACATTACTGGGTATTCCTAGTACAGGGATGACAGCTAGCCAGAGTAGCCCTTATCCAGGCAGCCATTCGTTGTCTTCCCAGCACCCCAGACCAATGACAGTGTTTCTATTTAGGGACCCAGCTTTGTACCTGGTGGCCTAAACTCTTCCCTTGTTTGTTCATGCTTCCATACATAAGGTAATCGCCACCAAACCAACCCTACCATCCACCATGACCATGGCTGCGATTCATAAAGGTAGCACTAAGTGTACACTTAGTGTAGCCTTTCTGAGTGAACAGACAGCACAAGCAATGTAGCAGAGATGTTCTTGAATACAGAAAGTATACACTTAGTTGTAACCTATGTGTTCACTGTCACCTTAGCTGCTCACTGTATGCTTTTCAACCCCCAGAGAATGATGGTTTTGACGACTAAAAGGCAAAAAGCATCAAAGATCATCTGTCTTTATAGGTAGCAGGATCAGCCTACTCATATTTTGGACAGTGTCACTGAATGGTACACTTACAACAGCAGAATGGAGAATTTTATTACAGAGATTTCAGCCTCCGATCATATTTTACATCAAAGTGTCATACTTGCAGCAATTCCATCTTTGAATTTTCCCAGATAATTACTTCACCAGCAAAATGTAATCCTTTCTTGGATGGATACATGCTAGCTCACCTCAAACTTCACTGATCTAAGTGCTATGACAGATGCTAAAAGTGATCATTCATCATGTATATGCTGTGTGTTTACTGCCAACAAATGAATACCTTCTACATCCATTATAGTTAGGAGTACAAAAACAAAAAAGAAAATGTATACGTTCAGAACTTGTGGAAAACTCTCAAGTGAAATTAATACTTTCCTTTACTTAATGTGGATCACACTGATGATGATATCTTACTATGTTGTCCTCAATATTATAAAACAAATTTCCACCAGTTAGGAGTTGTAATGTAAAAACAGAAATCACGAATGGCTATCTCTGAACATGTTAGTCATAGCCTGATGCAATAAAGCTAGAAACATGTGTAGGCTATAACTTGTGCCAAAGTTTTGCTGATATATATATATATATATATATATATATATATATATATATATATATATATATAGGCACCTTAAGAAAGATGTTCTTTGAAGCTTGTTCAGATAAAGACACTAATCATTTTGTTAACTGCCAAAAAATTACAAATTACATCTGGCAGCTCTAAGGTGTTCTGGAAAGGAGTGCGTATGCTGAAGGTAAATAGTTTATTCAATCTAATTACAGACCTATTTCACCACTCAGCCCTTTAGCTAAGATAATATATAAAACAAGGATGCAAGTAGTTGCAATGATAGAAGCTCTCAGCTAGCATCAGACCAGTAGATGACGGATTATTTTCCCCTGCCAAGTGCTTGGATTAATTTACCCGTACTGACACTGCAGTGCAGCATAGGGGTGTGTGTGTGTGGGGGGGGGGGGGGGGGGGTTGTGAGGCACTCATGAATGCCTTCCTTCAAATGAGATGTTTAACAGAGGTCCCATCTACCTGAGTTGGTATTAGCTTAGTTAGACCCCATGAAGCTAATCAAAAAGAGCCGGGGTCCTTTATTGCACCATATTTATATTACTATATAGTTATTTACATAACTATATATATATATATATATATATATATATTTATATATATATATATAAATATATATGTGTGTGTGTGTGTGTGTGTGTGTGTGTGCGTGTTTAAAATTTTCACACCGCATTATACATTTCCTTTAAACCCCCCCCCCACATTTTTGCCATATCCAAAACTTTATTTTTAAATACTTCCGTCATATTCTACTGCTTATTATATGACAACTCAGTACACTTTCATTCCATAAGAAACATAAGCTGTTTACTAAAATCCTATACACTGTGCATTATCACCTACTTCGCTTATTATAGTCCCATAGTCTTCATACTTCTTTAAAGCAACTCTTTTAGACTATTAACCTGGCTACAAAAAATATTCAAAATAAAATTAAAATTTAAAGATGCTATGTGAAATATAAAATTAATCAAACTCAAGCTTCTCTTTCTTGGCTCTTTATAAATAACACCCCACTTTACCAGGCTGAGTCACGATACCCAGAAAAAAATGCAAATATCTCATGCAATATCTGTTTCTCCACATTTTAGGCACCATAAAAACCCAATTTAAATAACTTAAAATTCCTATAACCACAATATTAATAAGACAGACCTCATTTTTAACTGATGCTTGAAATGCCCCCATAATTTATTTATTATTATTAATTATTTACGTATTGGCATTTGTTTACCAGGAAAGTCCACTTGGCCAGGAAAGGCCATTTTCAGTGGAGGCCAGGAGAGAAAAGCATTATAATAAGACAGTTACATAAGAAAACATTAGGTTACATAATAAGAAAAAGTATACCGTGTTATACAATCTTTAAAAGTTTCATCGAAATTTAAAAAACAGAAAATTATACAAAAGTTTCATAGACATTTCATAAAACAGATGTAATAGTCATAGAGTTGAGAGCCACTAATACTTGGTATGATAGACCAGTGCAAAATACAACTATTACAGGATAAGTGAGAGGTAGAATCAAAAAGCAAATGGCACTGGCATTAGAATAGAACATGTGGAATAGTATGTATGTGAGTAACATATTGAAAGGGGGATGGTAATGAAACTTTTATGAGTGTAAGAGGCAAGGGTGGAAGTAGGATAAAAGTATGAGAGAGAGGGAGGAGGTAGAGAAGGAAAGGAAAGAAGCAGTGCCAGTAGCTAGAGAGAGAAGAGGAAAAGAGGACTTATGGATATGACAGGCGAATCGATAGAGCAGTGGTAAGGTGCCAAAAGAGGAAAGGGAAGGAATAAAAAAATATAAAATTCGTAAGGATGTATAGACAGATTTTTTAACAAAAGTGAGAGTAAGCAGTTACGTGCTTTAGTTGCGAGACTTAGGTAATGGCAGAATGAATGCGGAATAATTACATGTCCATTTGGATATAAGATGGTTGTGTAGTTCCCTTTTAAAGTTGGAGGGGTATTGTTGTAAGTGGATAGAACATCATTCAGTATCTCTACCTTTCGACCCACTGCTGTTTTGTCTTCAACAATTTCCAAAACTTCGAATAGCTTAATTTCTGTTTCTCTAAAATATTCCCTCCTCTCTTTAACTTTTCACCCAGCTCATCACTCTTTCCTTATTTGAATTCCGGACTGTGGTACAGTTTCCTGTGTTGCCCATAGCCTTACTTGGATAGGAGGAAGTTTCTCTGTTCACCAGTGAGAGTGGGGAGCTTTGAGCAGTGTATTTGTCCCTGGAGGAGTGGTCCCAGCCCTGAAACTAGTAGCTTATTGGCCGTTTTGGGTCAATTCCTATCTCTTTCAGTTTCCCTGCTTTAAAACCCACATTTGTGTGGTTTGCGCCAGTATACAACTCTGCACAGCTCCTTGTGGTGTCCTGCAGAGTGATACAGGCAACAGGGAGACCCAAGAGAGACTTTTCCAGATTTAAGTATTTTTTTCTCTGTTTTTTTGCTCGACTGCCTTTTCCCACCTAAAAAGTGAATTTCTAACTGATCTGTGCTTTAAAAAGTTTAAATTGCATTTGCCTTCTGCTTTTTACAGTTTTTGCACTTGCTTTATATCAATTTAAGTCATTTTTGTATTGTATAACTGTTGTAGGCCACACACCAAAGTGCGCTAGCCTGTTTATAGCATTTACAGTGTTTTCTGTGTGTTTTTCTGCTGTTTCCTGAAAAAAAAAAAATTCTCTTTTCCTGCCTTTGCTGAACTAGATTATTCCAGATTTCAGGTTTTGCTGAATTCCGGACTGTGGTATAGTTTCCTGTGTTGCCCATATCCTTACTTGGATAGGAGGAAGCTTCTCTGTTCACCAGTGAGAGTGGGGAGCTTTGAGCAGCCTATCTGTCCTTGGAGGAGTGGTCTCAGCCCTGAAACTAGTAGCTTATTGGCCGTTTTGGGTCAATTCCTATCTCTTTCAGTTTCCCTGCTTTAAAACCCGCATTTGCGTGGTTTTGCGCCAGTATACAACTCCACACAGCTCCTCGTGGTGTCCTGCAGAGCGATACAGGCAACAGAGAGACCCAAGAGAGACCTTTCCAGATTTAAGTATTTTTCTCTGTTTTTTTGCTCCGACAGCCTTTTACCACCTAAAAAGTGAATTTCTAACTGAGCTGTGCTTTAAAAAGTTTAAATTGCATTTGCCTTCTGCTTTTTACAGTTTTTGCACTTGCTTTATATCAATTTAAGTAGTTTTTTTATTGTATAACTGTTGTAGGCTACACACTAAGGTGTGTTGGCCTGTTTATAGCATTTACAGTGTTTTCTCTGTGTTTTTCTGCTGTTTCCTGAAAAAACAAAAAAATATATATATTCTCTTTTCCCGCCTTTGCTGAACTAGATTAGTCCAGATTTCAGGTTTTGCTGAATTCTGGACTGTGGTATAGTTTCCTGAGTTGCCCATATCCTTACTTGGATAGGAGGAAGCTTCTCTGTTCACCAGTGAGAGTGGGGAGCTTTGAGCAGCCTATCTGTCCCTGGAGGAGTGGTCTCAGCCCTGAAACTAGTAGCTTATTGGCCGCTCTGGGTCAATTCCTATCTCTTTCAGTTTCCCTGCTTTAGAACCTGCATTTGTGCGGTTTTGCACGATTTTGCGCATAGTGCATCATCGGGCAGCGCCACTTAAATGGGTTTAAACTATTCCCAGCTCCACAGCATCTATGGGACTGGACGGTGTCCCAGGCTGTGTCTTACACGAGCTCCAAGAAGAGCTGAACCCTCACATTAAGTCACTGTTCAAACTTAGCCTTACTACAGGATATGTACCCAAAGAATGGCGTACAGCTACAGTGGTCCCACTCCACAAAGGTGGTGCCACAACGGACCCCGGAAACTATCGCCCCATAAGCCTGACTAGTCTGGTCTGTAAAGCTATGGAGCGTATTATCATGGAACTCATAAACAAAGACATTGGGAGCCTCCAGACACTGGACCCTACCCAATTCGGCTTTGTTAAGGGCAGATCTTGCCTCTTAAACCTAGTTGACCAAAGCCATAGATGAGGGTAAGGTAGTCCACACAGCCTACCTGGACCTCGCAAAAGCCTTCAACACAATACCCCACTCGGGCATCAGAAATAAGCTTACCAGCTTAAATATCAACCCTTATATCACAAGATGGGTTGCAAACTGGCTCAGAGATAGAACCCACATGGTCAGAATCACAGGTGCCATGTCCGAATCCAAACCAGTTACAAGTGGCATCCCACAGGGCTCAGTTCTGGGACCTCTCTTTTTCGGTATATACTTCTCTGAGGTTCAGGCTAACACGGGGGGATTATGGCTGACAAATTTCGCAGATGACTGTAAACTGGGGGCCATAATCGAATCTCCAGCTGACACAAGCATCCTCCAAAAGGGTCTCACAGAGACGGATGCTTGGTGCCAGCGCCACGGCCTCAAGCTAAATGCTAAAAAGTGCATAGTCATCCCCTTTGGGAAAAATAAGGTGCCAACAAATTGCCACATAGGTGGTAATCCATTAAGTATGGAAAAAGTAATTAGAGATTTGGGGACCAACGTAGATAGTAATCTCTCCTTTGATAATCACGTTGCCAAAGTGGTTAGAAAGATGTTCTATATAGCCCACCTTATCACAAAAGGGTTCGCATCTAGATCAAGAGAGGTCATTGTGCCCCTCTACTCGTCACTCATCAGGCCCATAATTGAATACAATGCCCCTTTTGGGATGTACCTTACCCGACACCTGCAGCAACTGGAGAGACCCCAAAAGTACCTCACCAAGGGGATCATGGGCTACAAACAGATGTCCTATGCAGCTCGACTAAAGAAACTCCAGCTCTACTCAGTTGCTTACCGCCTACTCAGAGGCGATCTATGCCTGATGTATAAAGCCATGTCAAACCCAGAATTAATGGACATGCTCCACCTCAAAAAATCCAAGTCCCTTTGAGCTACATGCTCCAGGGGCCTAAACCTCAGCACAAAAATAAATAGGACATGCTGGAGGGACAGATTAATTTCCCAGAGGCTCCCCTCACTCTGGAATAGAATCCCAATTCATGTTAGACATAGCCCCTCGCTGACCCTCTTCAAGCGAAATCTGGACGCATGGATGGGAAATCACAAATTCACCCCTGGGATCTCTTCTGTGTCCCTGCTAGACAGAGGCACAGTAAACTAATCTTAAAAAGGTACCTTCTGTGACCTACTTTACAGAGGCACAGTAGGCTAATCTAATAGGGAGGCGGAAGCCAAATACACTCTGGCTAGGCTTATAAATGCCCTAGGGCAGATAGCCTAGTATCTACCTATGAACCTACAAAGTCTGCTCTTCACTTTTTCCCTTAGAACTGTTCTAAATCTCAAAGTAAGCACTCTATTTTCATTCTAAAGCCCTGCAGTTGCTCGTATAAGTAATCTTATAAGTAAGCACTAATAAACTAAAATACTACACCCTCTTATACTCCCTTCAAGTACTTGGCTCCCTATTGGTCCTTTTTGATCAGTCAAAAAGTAGTTCCTTATACTATTCTGGCATGTCCAAAAGTCAGTTTTGGGTTTACTCTCCAGTCCAGCTGGTGAATCTGGGAATCTTGAGGCAATGTTACAACTGCCTTATGTACACAGACCACCCTCTCCTCCTCCCAACAAGCTCAAATATATGTGAGAGATGCAACTATATTGCCAAACTGGAGGCTGAGCTCTCTCAACCCAATAATGGCACAGTCAGTCAGGAGGAGAAGGTAACCACACACACCACAAATCCAGTCTCACATAGTCCTATCGCAACAGAAAACCAAACACATAAACACAGAAAAACATACTCAGAGGCTCTAAATAAAAATCTGCCCAAGCAGCAGAGACCTCCAAAGCAGACATCCAAGCAACCGCTACCCCACAACAATACCCAGGTATCACATAGTTCACAAAGTCAGTGTGCCACACAGTCACAGCCCTTAAGGCTAAACAACACACCTAATACACTTGCAATAGGTGACTCTATTGTCAGACACACTGACGTCCCACTCACCAGGCTGAACAAGGAGAAGGTCACTGTAAGCTGCCTGTTGGGTGCCTGGATCCGCCACATAACACAATCACTCAGATCACTCCAAAGCAAGTACAAATATGTCTCCGTCATTGTCCATGCTGGTGTGAATGACCTGAGATGTACCTCCCTTGACTACATGAAAAGAGACATAGAGGAGCTCTCTGATCATGTAGCCCAGGCCGGAATGACCCTGACCTTGAGTAGCATCTTACCCTCACCAAGAATGATGCTACAGTATAAAGACAAAATGATCAATTTTAACAATTGGCTAAAGTATTGGTGTCATTCAAAGGGGATCCAGTGTCTGTCAGCCTGGGATGACATGCTTGACAAGCCACATTGCTTCGCTAGGGATGGCTTGCAACAAATACTGGCCAAGGCTCTTGCCATCCCCATAGTGCCTTTTTTAGGCAAGGCTCAAAAGACAAACCCACCTCCATAGACAACACAAAGAAAAAGAAACTAAGGGTAATGCTGCTCAACGCCAGAAGTCTAAACCTCAAGATGCACGCACTCGAGGCTCTCCTCAGTATGGAGAATATCGATATCTGTGCAGTAACAGAAACCAGGTTCAAGGCTCCCGAGAGCACCCCAGCACAACCAGGTTATACCTCATACCATGCTTTTTGGCCCCAAAACTCAGACCGAACCACAAAAGGAGGGGGAGTATCCATATTCATCAAAGATACCCACACCTCCAGGTTAGTGGCACTGCATGAAGCATCGGAGACCATCCATGTGCAATTAACAGTGGGCAAAACTGCCTTTCAGTTTGTAGCCTGCTACAGACCACCCTCCCAAACTCAGGAACTGCACTCGGCTTTCCTGAGAACACTGGAGAATATGAAGGTCTCTCCAAACACCATTATATTGGGTGACTTCAACTACCCAAACATAGACTGGGAGCACTACTCAAGCCCCAACACCCTCGCCCAATGGTTCCTAGAATTTATAAACTCAAATGCTATGGAACAACTGGTCACCACTCCCACAAGAGGGGAAAACATATTGGACCTGATCATCACCAACATGGGGACTCTATGTTCCATACCAGAGGTATACCCTCATTGGTAAGATCTGACCATAAATTAATCTCACTGGACATCCATATCCCATCCCCACCCCCAGCCAAGGAAACCACGGTGAAGAACTTCTCAAAAGCAAACTTCACACTTCTCAAAACCGAGGTGGAATCCTTCAAAGCCCCCGGGCCAGTGGAAAATATGGCCCAAACCGCAGAATCCTTTACAAACGCTTTCTATGGACACCTACAGGAATGCATGGATCATGCTATCCCAAATAAAACCAAGACTCATTCCTCCAAAGGCAGGAGACCTGTCTGGTGGACCCCAGCCATAAATAAGCTATATAACAGAAGGAGGAAGTTACTACATGATAGAGCAAAATCCCAAAAAGGGAAGGCATCTCTGATCAGTACTAGCAAGAAACTACGATCCCTCATAAAATCATCTAAGGCCAGCTTCGAAAGAAAAAATTGCACAAGATGCTAAAGATAATTACAAGGCCTTCTTTAGTTATGTCAGGAACCTGGGTGGCAACTCCCAGATATGCTCTGAGTTAGTTCAAAATGACAAAAAATACACTGAACCCACCGACATTGCCAACATCCTGGCAGACAGGTTCAGTGCAAACTTCTCCCCCCCTTCCCCCCCAAAAGAGCAAATGTCTATCCCAACAGAGTGTAGCCTCCCTGATATCACAGATGCACAGGTGAGAGCTGCCCTCTCCAAAGCAAAAACCACAGCATCAGTGGGACCGGACGGTGTCCTGGGCTGTGTCTTACATGAACTCCAAGAAGAACTGAACCCTCACATAAAGTCACTGTTCAATCTCAGCCTTACGAAAGGATATGTACCCAAGGAATGGCATACAGCAACAGTGGTCCCACTCCACAAAGGTGGTGCCACAACGGACCCCAGAAACTATCGCCCTATAAGCCTGACTAGCCTGGTCTGCAAAGCTATGGAGCGTATCATCATGAAACTCATAAACAAAGACATTGAGAACCTCCAAACACTGGATCCTACCCAATTCGGCTTTGTTAAGGGCAGATCTTGCCTCTTGAACCTGGTCGACTTCTTTGAAACAGTCACCAAGGCCATAGATGAAGGGAAGGTAGTCCACACAGCCTACCTGGACCTCGCAAAAGCCTTCGACACAATACCCCACTTGGGCATCATAAATAAGCTCACCAGATTAAATATCAACCCCTATGTCACAAGATGGGTTGCAAGCTGGCTCAGGGATAAAACCCACATGGTCAGAATTGCAGGTGCCATGTCAGACTCGAAACCAGTTACAAGTGGTGTCCCACAAGGCTCAGTCCTGGGACCTCTCTTGTTCGGTATATATTTCTCTGAGGTACAGGCTAACATGGGAGGACTATGGCTAACCAAGTTCGCAGATGACTGCAAACTGGGTGCCATAATCGACTCACCGACTGACACAAGCATCCTCCAAAAGGGTCTCACAGAGACGAATAACTAATGCCAGTGCCATGGCCTAAAGCTAAATGCCAAAAAGTGCATAGTCATCCCCTTTGGGAAAAACAAAGTGCCCACAAATTACCACATAGGTGGCAATCCATTAAGTACAGAAGAAGTAATTAGGGGTTTGGGGACCCAAGTAGATAGCAATCTCTCCTTTGACAATCACGTTGCCAAAGTGGTTAGAAAGACCTTCTATATAGCCCACCTTTTCACGAAAGGGTTCACATCTAGATCAAGAGAGGTCATTATGCCTCTCTACTCATCACTCATCAGGCCCATAATTGAATACAATGCCCCATTTGGGATGTACCTTACCCGACACCTGCAACAACTGGAAAGACCCCAAAAGTACCTCACCAAGAGGATCAAGGGACTCAAACAGATGCCCTATGCAGTTAGGCTAAAGAAACTCCAGCTCTACTCAGTTGCTTACCGCCTACTCAGAGGTGATCTGTGCCTGACGTATAAAGCCATGTACAACCCAGAATTAATGGACATGCTCCACCTCAGGAAATCCAAATCCCTTAGAGCTACACGCTCCAGGGACTTAAACCTCAGCACAGAAATAAATAGGACATGCTGGAGGGACAGATTCATATCCCAGAGGCTTGCCTCACTCTGGAACAAAATCCCAATCCATGTTAGGCAAAGTCCCTCAATGACCCTCTTCAAGAGAAATCTTGATGAGTGGATGGGAGATCATAGGTTTACCTCTGGGATCTCTTCTGTGTCCCTACTAGACAGAGGCACAGTAAACTAACCTCAAAAGGGCTATCTTCTGTGACCTACTATACAGAGGCACAGTCAACTAAAAGGGTGGCGAAAGCCAAACACACTCTGACAAGGCTTATAAATGCCCTAGGGCAGATAGCCTAGTATCAACCTATGAACCTATAGTTATCTCACATATCCATTTCTTGCAATATCATTTTTCAGCAAATCATATTACTTGCCATTAAAATCAAATCAACAGCATAACATAAACCTATCACCAGTCTTACCCTTTCCATAGTCTCCTGTCTAGCATCTCCCAAATGTACTCATTTCTATCACAGCATTCATTACCAATGGAAAAAATAATGCCACTCATTGGACAATCCTGACTCAAACCCTTACTCATATCCACCTTATTACCCAACCATCCATTTGCATTAATCACTACATATGTGCACAGTCTGTAGTAACTTTTATTTTTTATTTATTCTATATTCTTGCAATATTACCTACAATTGGTGATAACTAATAATGTCAAATGCATTTTTTACACCAAATGCCATTAACCTCACCATATTCTCTAAACAGTATCATTTTTGTCCTTCTTTTTATTAATGAAAGCATATCCACCACGTCTCTCCAAACCATACCATACAAACCTGCCTAATGTATTTTTCTCAGCCTTTGAAAATCCCTCCAGTGTAATTTTTATTGTTATTTTAATCTTCTCTTACCCATCAATATTGATCTTTCTATTTGTACTTTTTTCCTTTCCATCACTAAATAACATTTTTTATGTTTTTCCTTAAATGATACCCACCATTCCTCAAATGATGAATAAAACATTCTCAAATTCACATGAGCAAACCAAAGCCTCAAATCGACTTCTTCATTCTCTCTATCCCATTCTGTCTTACCTATTATTTCTGACAATCTTTTAATCACTTTTCCAGCCCTAATTACCTTCTCAGTTACCCCTATCATCACACTCGTAGCCTGACAGTCAGAAAAAGGGACACATATCCTTCTGCCTTATATCTCTTTTAACATCTTTGAATATGTCACACAGCCATTTTCTATCTTTAACCCTTTGATATATAACCTCCTTAAACTTCACTAAATTCAGCATCACTATATCCAATTGCTCCAAAAAAGACCACATCTCTTCTTAGTTTTTTTCTGCTATGTCCCTCAATTTGCAATTTACATCCTCTATCATAATAGCAGGAACATCCACAACAACATATTTTTAAAAGTTACAAAAAAATTCTGCTCTTTCAGGCATGACTACTGCATTTGCATAAACCACATAACAATAGGGAAAACCCAGAGCAACATACTTTCTAATAGTTTCAAAAAAATCCTGCTATTTCAGTCATTTGCATAAATTATTATTAGTTTAACGGACCCCCACCTGCCAAATCAAAAGCAATATACCTCCACGATTTGAATAGAATAAATATTTTGCTTTTATCCCTCTTTTCTTAAATAAGAGCACTTATCCCACATTGTTTGTCACACCCCTTAGAACATATCACCTCTGGGATTCAATACACTCTGTGCAAGTTTCGCTCAAAGCCTATGCAGAGTTTGCATGTTTGTGCACTAGTGAGCAGCACAAAATAGCTCGTAATCTGCCATAATGCATATTAATGAGGTTCAGTGCACCTAAGCTAGGAGTGCACCTAAGCTAGGTTTCTTGGTTCACAACAATGTTGCTGGCAGCTAAACCTTGTAAGTGAATACAGATATCAATTCCTTGTAAAGCAGAGTGCCTACAGTCCATAGATTTGTGCGGAATGCCACAGTGATCACCAGGGCTTCACAAATAGCTATCACTCTGTTAGTGCAATATGTCTGCACAAAGGCCAATGCAATGAGGTGACAAATAGCCAGAAATAAGGGCATATTTTACATAGATGTCACATAGGAATGTGTTAGAATGTAGCACTCACAACCTCTTACAGCAAGAAATGTGGACAAAGCCATAACAATGGGGGGACAAAGGCCCAGAAATAGGGACAGCTTTTTAATATTTCACTTCCAAACTTAGGAAGTTGATAAAATAAATAGGTTGTACATTAGCATGAACATTCTGAACAGCATGAAGTTCGAAACTCAGATGTCAGTCATCAGTTTCTGACTTTATTCTGCAACGACATGCCAATGATTTGCCAGGAAAAATTGTTATGAGGAAAAGATCACAAATATGAAACAAAAACTGGACATTTTGCACAGATCAGGACAGCTGAGAGGTATGCACTCAAATGTATGTAATACTGAGTCACATCAGTCCAGAGATCATCCCAGTGATAGGGCAGAAATCCATGCATTTGATAAGGATAACATCTGGACATCCTGAGAATATCCGGACAGTTGACAGGTATGAATGTGAATTATATGGTTCAAACACAGTATAGGACAGTGTACCTACAGTGCAGAGTATTGTGATATCCCATTCCTGGCAGTTTGTACTGAGATTGTGTTAATGATCTGCAATAGGGCATGGACTGCCATGTAACATGATCACTCAGGAGAAGTGTGTGAATTGAATAGGGACACACAGATGACTTGCAGGAATGAACACAGGGAAATAGGTCAGGTGAAACTCCATCAGGTACAGGAGAGGTGGCATGTCAATGGAAGATTGTTGTAGCAGCAACACTAACACATATCTATATGGTACAGTATGTACTGTTGTGAAGGCTGCCAGCCCAGCTAGCTAGAATTTTATAAATAATTCTGTGTTATTTGTGAATAGTAATATGCTTTGTATGCTTGTCTTACAAATATAAGAAAAGTCTATGTTATGTGCTGAGCTTCAAAAATATAACCATAATGCACCCTGCTGGAAAAGAGCAAAACTCTAAGAAAATACATTGACTTGTTTATGATGGTGATTATCTCAGCTTGGAGACAGAATGTCTGCAGCTAGAAGTTCTTTCTATTGTCTGAAAACAGAAATAACTATAGGTTTCCAAGGTAAAATAACAGCTTTATGATTTCCAGTTCTAGGCAAAATTTCAGAGAGATAAGTATTTTTTAACACAGAGGTGTTATATTTTCAGTTCCTGTTAGCCTGGAAACTAAAGGCAGAGGTGGCAAGAATGATGTAATCTTAGATAACCCAGCAAAATTGTTTGATAGTAATTTAAGAACTATCACAGAGAGAAAGTCTGTGCATTTTGTATTTGTCTCTGGACTTGTAAACATCCATTCAGTACTTGCATTTGCCTGGCTCTGTAAGTAAGACTTAGATCATAGTATCTATCTTAGATAGGAAAATAGTAAGATCAGTCTAGATTTTTTCTGTATTTATGTGACACTGTCCTACAGTGTTGTTTTAAAATATTTCCTGTGATTCTAAACTCTGTTGTCAGTGTATTGCGTTATTGAGTATTGTCTTGTGCATTTATTACTTATTGTTAAATATATTTAAACCATTTAATTGTGGCTGGTTTGTTTAGAGATATTTAAGCTGTTAGAGTACTTGCATATGTATTTGGTGACTCTGTACAGGCCACTCTTGAATAGCCTTAAAAGTTTGGTCACACTTACCATTTGGGTAATAGCAACATTGCACAGTGGAATTGGTCGCTCTTTGGGAAGGGCCTTATAGTAGCTGATAAAGAGCTGGTTGGTGGCAATGGTTACTACCTTATAGTCTGGGCAGATGGGGGCATAGCTAGTGAATCTGTGCCAGCCTTCCCCATGAGTGTTTTGAGTGTTTGTATATAAAACAAATCTCAAAGTGTGTGTGTGTGTGTGTGTGTGTGTGTGTGTGTGTGTGTGTGTGTGTGTGTGTGTGTGTGTGTGTGTGTGTGTGTGTGTGTCAGCTACTTGAGCAGGGACACAGGATGGTTGAACAGAGAGGGTGCTGGAGGTTTTGGCTTGACCACTCAGCTGAGATCTGAACCCTATTGCTGTGGCATTGGGGAGTCTTAATGGGGATATGGAAAGAGAGGAAAAAACAGCTCCAGACTGACTGTGATCTCTGTGTGCTCTTAAGGGGAATTGTACTTTACTGTGTGTGTATGCATCATCTTCCCAATGTGCATATCCATCACTGGTGTTAGTGGTGAGGAATGAGGCTCCTTGATTACTAGGTCAGGGCAGGGGCTTCACAACTGTACAGTGAAAATGTGTTTTCTGTGACTGTCACACAAGTTGACATAACAATTGGGAGGATTTCTGTGGGACATGAGCATCCTTACATGAATAATGCAGTGGACATCTGTCAGGGATCTGACATACAATTGGTTTAGGGTATATATTGTGAAGCTGTGCAAACTGATATGCCTGAATATGAGTGCACTCTCAACAGAGGTCTCCAGCAAGGTCACCACAGGTAAAGGATCATGGAAAACATTACAAGAACCAACCACAATCATGAACAATATCAGAATAATACCACCAGTAATCTCATGCCTCTGACATAAGCTATATGATGTAGAATGATAAGGGATGAAGGATGAGCCTGCACACACACATTTGAATAACTATTGTAATGCATCCACACTCTATGACTGTAGCCATTCACACTGTCCTGACACTGTAATATATGGAGGAGATGTTAGGAGGCAGATTGCTATATCCATATTCAATAATATGGTCAATGCAGGCTAGTTGCCTTCTGTGCATGGCATATATATATATATTTGTAGCACAAACAGACCAAAAGTAACCAAATAACAATGAGCCAAGCCACAGTATAGTGAAGAAGACAATAAGCCAAGTAAAACCTTTTTACGCGTTTCGTTCACATTTAATACCTCATGAACTTCATCAGACGAAGTTCATGAGGTATTAAATGTGAACGAAACGCGTAAAAAGGTTTTACTTGGCTTATTGTCTTCTTCACTATACTGTGGCTTGGCTCATATATATATATATATATATATATATATATATATATATATGGGTCTATCTGACTTCACCGACATTTTAAAATATCGAAAACGAATTAACCGACACGAGAATGTCGAAACTCATTTAACCGACGCCAGAAGATCGACAGTTCACAAACACGACATCGCATACACCCGACACAACATACCAACAAACAAAACACATCCCCTATCCAACACTCACACACACAACACAAGCACACCAAAATCCTTACAAACAAACACTAACCCATACATACACAACTATCCACAACCCTGACCCAAACCCTTACCCTAAGGTCCGTCACTATCGCGACACTCACCTAACCCGCCTAACCCTAACTCACTTATCCCACCCCTACCCCTACAAAACACCAACATCGCACACTTACCTTACTCGCGCCCTAACCCTAACTCACTTATCCCCCCCTACCCCTACAAAACACCAACATCGCACACTTACCTTACTCGCACACTCACCTAACCCGCGCCCTAACCCTAACTCACTTACCCCACCCCTACCCCTACTAAACACCAGCATCGCACACTTACCTTACTCGCACCCTATCGTCCGTCACTACCGCAGACTTACATATCCTGTCCCCATCGCAGCTTCTCAGCGTCGGTGTCTTCCTCCGTCGGTCTTCTGCCTCGTCGATCTTCTGGCGTCGGTGACGTGACTTTCGACATTCTCGTGTCGGTTAATTCGTTTTCGATATTTTAAAATGTCGGTGAAGTCAGATAGACCCATATATATATATATATACATGACACAATTCACACTATCATGGAAGAGATACATGTCATTAATGTTGTCAAACACCTATGTATGTAGTGTGTGCATAGGCAGAACAGGTAGCACACATGCATCTGGTGTAACAACTTGATTGGTGTTCTGTACCATCAGACAGTCATGTGCATTCCACAGAAAGAATACCTATGTATGGTCATTAGGCTGTGTGACAGGGCACTGTGACAAAGGTGGTACACTTCAGTTGTGTATCACTGGTAAATGTGTAGGAAGGCACATGAAGAAGGGTGCATTGTACACAGTTATTGGTGTGATGAAGGCTGTGAACCATAAAGTTATTATGGCCTCTGATTTTCATGTCTGTCACATTCCTACTGGTCTGATTATAGGGTGTGATGTCCACATTATACTTGGGTGGTGTGTCTGTTTTCTGATTCAACAAATCCCTCCATGTTCCTTGTCAATACATGTGTTGTCATGGCTGAGGTAGCAGGTTTTGGTATGTGTTGATACTGTCTGTATTATACTAATATCACAGTTGGGGTCAATGTTTGCCCACAACCTGTAGTCCTTCAGGCAACTGTTTGGACACAGCATATATATGTCATATGTGATGTCCCTTACTTAACTAATGGGCAGGAAAGGGCCTAGAAGACACCCCTGATGTACTGACATGGTCATTGGACCTGAGATATATGTCACATCACACATTTTGATGCAGTGAGATGCCACATATGTCATACACTGATCTACCCATTTGGTGATATAGCTGTTCATGGCCACATATGACAGTGTTGATTGAATACCTCAGTGTGGATTTGTGCCAAATGCCTTCACCTGTTCAAGTTCCACAAGATGATACTGTTGTCATCATGCATGCCCTTGATGACCACTTTGAGGGCATCTATCTGATGTAACGGACCTGATGCATCATTAACAACTCACACAGGTCTGTCACACACACCTGGAATATTACAAGTGTATATGTAGAAGAGGTCCATGATGACATGTTGGTCTACCTCACAGTTGAGGAGAATATAGTGCTATTTTTAAATGTACCTCAACAGACATATCTAGCAGCTAGAGAGACCACAGGGCTTTCTCAGCAAGATAACACAGAGCATAGAAACCATGCCATGATGTATGTGAATAGATTAAAAGCCATGTCACTCTAATCTTTATTTTATAGGATGAGGTGACTTCTGTCTGGCCTCCAGGCCAGTCTCTGACCCTGCCCTGGTGGGAGTACTGCATATCTAAAAATGTGATATAGCTGATGACATCAACATTGTCTGTTCAGGAGAATACAACAGTGTCCCACATGATGGTATAAAATGCTCTCTATAATGTCAAGCAACAGTTTACACACACACACACACACACACACACACACACACACACACACATACACACACACACACACACACACACACACACACACACACACACACACACACACACACACACACACTTGACTGAAGTGAGAATAGAATCCCTATCTATTTACGTACACACACTACAGAACACAGATAGAGGTAGATATAGCAAACTTCCTGGCTGACAGATTCAGTGAAAACTTTACCTGTCTGTCCACCTCATCAGTAAATCAGGACATCCCCAGTACCTGCCCCCTTCCCCTTATATCTAGGGAACAGGTCATCACTACTCTCTCAAAGGTAAATAATACATGTCCATGGGACCCAATAACATCCCAGGCTGCATCCTAAGTGAACTCAAGCAGAAACTTGCAGCAACATTAGGCGCCCTATTCAACCAAAGCCTGAGTACTGGCTTCATCCCACCTGAGTGGAGGACAGCCACGGTCATCCCTTTACACAAAGGTGGAGCGTCCACCAATCTGGGAAATTATAGACCCATCAGCCTAACTAGCCCGATCTGCAAGGCCATGAAATGGATTATCATGGACTTCATTAACAAGGACATTGTCAACCTGCAAACACTTGATCCCACACAGTTTGGCTTTGTCAAGTTGGGGTCATGTCTGCTAAATTTGGTTGACTTCTTTGAGACAGTCAACAAAGCCATGGACAAGGAGAAGACTGTGCACACCACCTACCCTGACCTGGCCAAATCCTTTGACACTATTACTCACTCGGACATAATAGATGAACTCTCTCAACTAAGCATCAATCCATATGTTACCAGATGGGTACCAAACTGGCTCACTGATAGAACCCACATAGTCAAAATAGGGGAAGCCACCTCAAGCAGTAGTCCCATAACAAACAGCGTACCCCGGGGTTCAGTCTGGGGCCTCTGTTATTTGGGAAATACTTTTCTGAGGTGCAGGTCAAATCCAGTGAGCTATGGCTGACCAAGTTTGCAGATTGCCCATTTTGTTTTGTTTTGTTTTTTGTTTTTTTTTTTTTTTGTTTGGTTTTGTTTTGAGAGAGAGAGAGAGAGAGAGAGAGAGAGAGAGTGAGAGGACTGTTGGGGAAGGAATGTAGGTATGGTAGGTATGTCTTGGTCAGGTAAGTTGGGTAGATGAGGAAGCAATTGCAGACAGACAAGACAAACAAGACACAGGAATGGTGAAGGACACAAAAGGTTGGTGGACACCATGATTGGGGTGAGGGTGGGGGCATCCAAAACAATTGTCATCAAGCTGGGTGACAGTGAGAATTGAGTCCTTACCCACTGGACTGTCATCACTGCCACTTTTCTCCGCCTCTGGCTGGAGTACTTGATGCCTCCATCTCCTCATCCTGGTACAATGTACAATGAGGGAGAGCAACCTTTCCAGCTGGCTTAGGAGTGTACCAACAGTGTGGTGCACAACCCTAGGTACCATGCCTGGCAACTTGGTGCAGGTGATAAACTCACTACCTCTGCCACTGCTCCCAGAGAGAACTACTGGACTAGCCTCTGGGGGCAGCAGACATGGTACTACCAGATTGTTTCTCAGATATGCTGAGCAATGGTGGCAAAACCAGTGGGGAGAGGGGGGGGGTGCAGGCAGATTCTGTGGGACAGGCCTACCATGCTGTGCTTTGGAGCATTTCATGATGTGGTACACATGGATGACATAAGCACATTTTGATGATGTAATAAAATAAAACAAAAAATTAAAAAATAAAAAAGAGAGACAAAAAAAGAGATTAGTACTTTCATATGTAGCATGCAATGCATTAATACAATTATTTGACTCTATTATCTTAACCTGTACTCTTAAGACTACCACCTCCTAACAGATAACTTTTACCTTTAAGACTACCAGCTCCTAACAGATGACACTGTACTTCAAATTGCAGCAACTACTCCTTGACATCTATATGTTGCACATATATATGTTCCAATTTTACAGATTATAGTTTACAGCAGGGCATGTGTGCCACTGGTATAGACCTTTTACTTTAAACTTTTAAGTTACACATAATTGAAGCATTAACAATATTGTATAGCTGGGAATGATGGCATTTGAACCCACAACCTCTGACTAAAGTCTAATATTATACTCTTGGGTTTGTGCTGCAGACTAATGCATGCATATTTGGTTTTACAGTTTTACAGTTGAGCTATGCATGTTCAGTTTGATACAACTTTATAAAATACCTAGCCCCATGGGTTCTTGCATTGGCCTCCCTTTCCATGGCAGCAGTGAAAAAAAATCAGAACACCATGCTGTTATGAATACCAGTCTTGATTACACTCAGCTTTTATGTCTAACAAGAATTGCCTGTAGTTGATACTTACACATCTGTGGGATGTCTGCAGTCCTAAATTCCTCAGTCCAGACATTGAAGGTATCCCTCTTCCTCCAGCATAGGTCATTATAATGATGTCTACATTGGTAACCAGTGCACAGGATACCAGTGGCACTGGATACAGCCCTGTCCAAACTATCCCAAGCTTACGACTTATATTGGGTGCCAGAATGGTCCCTCTGTGATAGCCTGACACAGTGGTATTTCATTAGGAGTACAATAAAAATCTTAGACTCCTGGACACCCCATCTCTGTGCTTTAAACATCACACCTTCTCCACAAATACCTGCCATGTCTACCACAGATCAAGAGCAATGAAGACAGATGGTTTTCCACCAATTCCAGTTATCCTGTTTACTGTGAGTGCTCACAGTGTTTGAAAATGTTGTGCTATGCTTACTATCATGCAAACATGGTGCTCAGCAGTGTGCACCTTCGAGTACAGTATTTGCATGATGGCAAGTGATGCAATTTCAAGGCTTTTGGATGTACAGGCAGTTGTACATGTGTGTTTGACAAATGCGAAGGACATGCACTCCAAATAGCAGAAATGTACTTATGGGAATTTAGTACACAGTATAACCACAGTCATACATTTGATAATAAATGTGATAATGCATATATAAATTAATACATAACTGACACAATGCTAGTGCCTCAGCCCTCATACATATAATTAATATCAGTTGCACTATGTCAAGTGTTATAAGTGAGACTGACTATAATGTGAAATGGAGCAACAGTAAAAGTGTATAGAATATGCTGTATTCGAACCCAGGATCATGTATATGGCAGTCTAGAGGTTGAGAAAACCTATAAACTGCAATGTCACAATAGTAAAACAAAGGCTGAACACTCCATACTAGAACACAGGACCATTTGTACTCCAGCCCTACACTTAACACCTGCTTCCATACAATTAGTTACATGGTTTTCACTGTTATACTAATCATTCTTAAGGTCTCACTATTAACCACAGCGCAACATCACTTAGTGGGTTTGCCCAATGCCCAATAGCATTCATTGAATGCATCCAGTTTTTATTTTGGCTGTCTGGGTCCTGTCTGATTCCTGGTTGGGTCAGTTTGCACATTACTGTGCTTCATGTCAACCAGATAAGCGCAGCCAAACCTGCCATTCATTTTTCTCTGTTTCCTGTGTTTGTACTAAGCAATGCATCACACAAACACTGGCCAATTTAAAAAAAAAAAAAGAGAGAAAAGGGTGAGATAGTCGAAATGAGGAAAAACAACCTATAACATACACACTAGAAAATGTTAGTACACGAGAGATATTACTGTATAGGTCTGGATCTGAACTCTCACTCCAATGCACCTTCAGAACACAGGATGGGTGTCTTATCCCTCTTTGTGCCACACAAACAGCTTTGCAACAAAGAACTTGACTCAATAATCATACAACAAACTTCAACAGCATCTACAGTGATATCAAAACATACAAGTATTATTTGTACATTTAGTAGTTTTGGATGTAGTGCACCTAGCGATCACACAACCTGTAATGATTATTCCTTGCAAATATTCAACTCTGTCTTACATTTCTGTGTTTGTTGGCCATTCTTCATGGATCTGAGCAGTAATCTCAGACATGCAATCTACACCATTATAAGGCAACTGTGTAGCTAGGCAAACTGATGGTGGAGACACTTGTTTATGTTGGAAAGACTGCACATAACACTTTTTCTTCAGGATATATCTGTACAGAGAAGTATTGCACTTTAGAAGGGATGCTTCCATTGGGTTAGCTACATTCTGCATATGCAGGAATGTATTTAAGAAATATCTTAAGCATGGGCTTTTACACTTTTATCTGCATGCATCAGTTAGTAGTGTACCAATGGCATGGGCATATTTGCCAAGACATTTCAGAGGGATAAATGATGGCAATACATGAAACTGGAATGCTGTGTGATGAATATGTGCAAATGTTTCCAGGACAGTTCCTTTTATAGAACTTTTAGCATTTCAAAGAGGGTATGTTAGCATATTGTGTCAATCTCCTGTTCTTTTGGGGGGGCAAAGGTGAGTCACTGTTATGGCACAGACAAGGATAGACTGCTCTTTTGTTGGGGGGAGCAAAGGTGAGTTACTGTTATGGGACAAACAAGGTTATGTTACTCTATTAGTGTGATACAAGATTATGCCACTCATTCCTATCATTATACAATACATTCCAGGTTCAAGACTTACCTTGTGAATGCAGCAGTTGACATGGTTCTGCCTTTGTAGACTCCTTTCTTTGGCTGTATTCCAAAGGTTTTGGAATATGAAGGATAAACCAGCATGGAGTCTACATGGATGCCTTATAGCTTATTGAATAGCTCCACCATGTTAGATTGGTTGACGCATGTAATTTAGCTGTCACCAGAGCTGTGGATGAAGGAAAGATGGTTCATACAGCCTACCTTGATCTGCCCAAGGCCTTTGATACCATTCCCCACTCAGGAATCTTAGAAAAACTCTCTAAGCTAGGCATCAACCCCTATATCACTAGGTGGGTTGCAAACTGGCTCACAGATAGAACCCACAGTGTGAAAGTATCTGACTCCAAGTTAGACTGTTGATTAGTCATGAGTGGAGTCCCACAGGATTCAGTCCTGGGTCCTCTCCTGTTTGGTATCTACTTCTCTGAAGTCCAGGCCAACACGAAGGGACTCTGGCTGACAAACTTTTCAGACGATTGCAAGTTGGGAGCTATTATTAACTCCTCAAGTGATGTCGGCATCCTACAGAAAAGCCTCAATGAGACCAATGACTGGTGCCAGAATCGTGGCCTTAAGCTCAATGCCAAAAAATGTGTCATCCCTGTGACAATTGGGGAGAGATGGGTGAAGGCTGCCAGCCTAGGCAAATAGAATTTGATATATAATTCTATAATTTGTATAAATAAATGTAAAATACAGGTGTGTGTTTTTAAATGAAAGAAAACACTGCAAAATGTGAACTTCAAGATGGTTGCAACATTGCCATCTGCTGTAAGGAAAACCAAGCCAAGCATTTCAAATGTCTTTGAAAGTACAATTATGTAAAAAATGGTGCCAGAGCGGCTAGCTGACACATTCTTCCTATTGTCTTAACTTAAGGAATAATTGTTAGCGTGTACATGTGGAAGGTGTTTTATTGCTTTGGTTTCTGTTAGAGTGTATATCTGAAATGCCTTTTATTGTATTCTCCTGTGCAGGTGTTAGCTTGCTAATTAATGTAAATGGAGTTTCTATTAGACTGGGAACTCAGAGCAGGTGTCAAGATGATGCAATATGAATACTGGGAAAACCTAAGTGTCAAAAATTATGTAATATGGTGAGGACCCAGAGACATGCTTGTTAGTGATGTTTTATAAACTGTGTCTCAGAGAGAGAAAAATAGCATTTTGATCTTGATAGCCAACTTACCAGCACTCTGCTTATGCTCACATGTAAGTTTTTAGCACTGTGATTTCTTGTAGGATAGTTAAAGCTAGTAAAGATTAATTAGATATTTTTCTTTGAAATCAGTCCTGTCCTACTGTATTATTTTAAGTTTCTGTGTGATCTCTGAACTCTTACATATCTCTGTGGTGTAGTAGTTTTGTCTTGTGTTTTAATTATTTATTATTAAATATTTTTAAAACGTTCTACCTGTGGCTGCTTTGTGTAGAGATAAGCTCTAAATGCATTGCATATTTATAGAGGGTATTGTAATAGGCCACTCTAAAGTATGCCTTGACTGTTAGTCATACTACCACTGGATAATAATATTGCACAGTAATAATTGGATACCCTTTTAAGGGCCTTTTAGTAGCTGATACTATTAACTGGGTGGTGGCAGTAATTACTACTGTATAGTCTGGGTAGAGGGGCACAGCTGGAGAATCTGTGTCAGCCTTTCCCAGGAGTGTCTGTGAAGTTGTATAAATACTTATCTCAAAGTGTGTGTGTGTTGTGTTAGCTACTTGGCAGGGACATGAAGCACTGGTTGGACAGAGAGGGTAGTGGAGGTTCTAGCTTGCCCAGTTAGGCTGAGACCTGGACCTATAGCTGTGCCAGTGGGGAGTCTTATTATGGACATGGTGAGCAAGGGAGCAGCCAGCCCCAGACTTACTGTGATCTCTGTGTGCACTTAAGGGAAATTGTACTTTACTGTGTGTATTAGTTATCCTTTCCTCTTCTATGAGATGACCTCCCTGGTGTTAGTGGTGAGGATTGAGGCTCCTTGATTGCTGGGCCAGGGCACGGTCGTCACAATCCCCCTTGGGAAAAACCCGAAAAATCGATGGTAGTCCACTGAACACACAAAAGGTGTTATAAGAGATCTAGGAACACAGGCTGACAGCAACCTCTCTTTTGACTACCACATTGTCACTGTGATCAGAAAGTCCTTCCGTGTGGCACATCTCATTACTAAGGGTTTTGCATCCAGGAAGAAAGAGGTCATTGTCTCCCTCTACTCTTTCCTCATTAGGACAATCATCGAGTACAATGCCCTATTTGGCATGTATCTCACTAGACACCTGCAACAACTGGAGAGGCCACAAAAGTACCTCACAAAGAAGACCCTAGGCCTTAAACACTTGTCCTATATGGACAGACTCAAAAAGCTCCCAACTATTCTCTGTCTTATATCGCCTACTTAGAGGCGATCTCTGCTTGACTTACAAAGCCATGCCTGACCCAGTACTGTTAGAAATGCTACATCTAAGGTAATCCCAATCCCTCAGCACCACACACTCCAGAGACCTCAACCTCTTTGCCACAATAAACAGAACATGCTGGAGGGACAGGTTCATAACCCAGAGACTTCCCATACATGTCAAGCAGAGCACCTCACTGGCCCTCTTCAAGAGGAATCTTGATGAGTGGATGGGAAATAAAAAATTCACCCCGGGGATCACTCCAGTGGCTCTACTTGACAGAGGCACTAGGAACTAAGGTCAGGTGGTACAATGCCAGGGTACTCCTATGGGCTAGGCTTGTAAAGGCTCCAGGGCCATTGGCCTAGTACACACCTATGAACCTATGAACCTTTGATGTTTATCTTATTTGCACAGTGGTGCATGTCTTTACACGGCATTTACTGAATATGAATTTCATTGCTACCGTGGTAGACATTGACCATGTAGGCTTTATCGAATCCCCGTACATCTTTAATCTATAATGTCTTCAACTGCTTTTATTTCTAAAATATATCTAGTATCTAGTAAACAGATGAAGTCATATTTTACATTCATTCACCTTTGGTAAAATCTCACATCACTCAGTTTACTGTTAACATTGAAAACTATAAATTGTCCCTTTGCTTTATTGAGATGTTTCCTTTGCACCCCTTTCCTTTCCTTTTTCACTTCTTTAATTTATTTCCCATAGAAATATTATATTCCTCATCTAACTCACTTCTCCTTCTCCCACACCTTCCAAATAATCATCCATTTATTCTTGTAAAACACAAAATGTATTACTTGCAAGTAAACTGTTTGTTTCAAATAAGTACTAAGTTTAATTCAATTGCTCTGTTACAGAAACTTCATCCTGATGTTTGTGCCCACTCCTTTCATAGCATATTTCAATAGCTGAGCCATTGACACGGAGGTCATTTTAAGCCTAGCCGTTTCAAACCAATGTAATACCATAGAGGTACTAGTCAATACCCAAAATTGCATTTAGTGATGACTGCCCACGTCCAGTAGGGTTGTGGGTGCTATCCACAGTAAAAATTTACAGTGCCCCATCCACTCATTCAGTTTTCTCTTGAATAGTGTCATAGAGGTGCTCTGTTTCACATGAATTGGTACCTGTTCCAAAGACATGGCAATCACTGGGAGATAAATCTGTCTCTCAAGCATGTCCTATTTAAGTCACAGGCCTTATCTAAGTCCCTGGAACAGGTAGCCCTACACACATTTGATTTCCAGATATGCAGTAAGTTCATTAGGTTTGGGTCTTGGGTTGCACTGTAGGCCAGGTATAAGTCTCCCCTAAGAAGTCTATACATGACAGAGCATAGTGACAAGGATTTTAGATGGTCCATGGAAGGCACGTGCTGGAGGCCCTTGATCTTCTTTGTTAGAAACCTCTGGCATCTCCCTAATTACTGTAGATGCTTAGTACAGTACATACCGAATGGGCCATTATACTCAAGTATGGGCTGGATAAGTGCCAAGTATAGTGGGGTTATAATTTCTTTTTTCTCTTAAGTTAATGCCTTTATTAATCAAGTGAGCTATGTGGAAAGCTTTCCTTACAGTGGTAGACACATGGTGGTCGAAGTTAAGGTCGCGTTCAACCTATGATCTCAGGTCTCTTACCACTTTATGGGTACTTAGGGTATTGTTATTGATTTGATAGTGTGAAGGGACACTGTTTGTGCTGAAGGGAATGATGATGCATTTCTTTGAATTCAATTTGAGACCGTGACTAATACATCAGTCACTGGCCTTTGTGAGACCATCCTGGAGTATAGTGACATTTTTATTTTTTATTTATTTATTTTTTTTATTTATCATTTGTTGACCGGGAAAGTCCGACTAGGTTCCACAGAGCCTGTTTTCAGCGGAGGCCCGGGGAGAAATGTTCCAGATGCATGTCTTTGGAATGTGGGAGGAAACCGGAGTACCCGGAAGAAACCCACGCGAACACAGGGAGAACATGCAAACTCCACACAGAAGGCACCCGAGCCGAGAATCGAACTGGAGAACCTCTTGCTGTGAGGTGACAATGTTAACCACTGCACCACTGTGCCGACATCATTTGGGGATTCAATGATTGCACCTAGTTTGCAGTCGTCTGCAGACTTGGTCAACCACAACCCTTTAGTTTTGACCTGAACTTCTGAGAAGTATATACCAAATAGTAGGGGGCCCAGCACTAACCCCTGGGGACCTCACTGATAACAAGTCTGCTAGTTGATGTGGAGTCACCCACTTTGATAGAGTGTGCACAGTTTGTGAGCTAGTTGACAACCAATCTTACAACGAAGGGGTTTACATTCAGTTTGCTAAATTTATCGGTAATGCCTGAATGTGGGATTGTGTCAAAAGCCTTTGCCAAGTTGAGGTATGCTGTGTGCACAGATTTGCCATCATCAATAGCCTTGGTCACACCTTCAAAGAAACCCACCAGATTTAACAGGCAGGATCTACCCTTCATGAAGCAATTTGAGCAGGATCCAGGATTTGGAGGCCACCTATATCTTTATTTATGAGGTCCATAATGATACGTTCCATGGCCTTACAGATGAGGCTGGTTAGGCTTATGGGTCTGTAATTCTCCAGGTCTATTGCTAGGCTACCTTTGTAAAGGGGAATAACTATAGCTGTTTGCCATTCCTCATGAACATAGCCTGTGGTTAGGCTATGATTGAAAAGGTTACTTAGTGGTGATGCTAGTTCATGTTTTAGCCTGTTTAGAAGACAGCCTGGGATGTCATCTTGTCCCATAGAGGCCGTATTCTTTGCCTTGGACATGGCTTTGAGGACCTGCTGTTTAGATATGTAAGGTAGGGGGTTGGGCAAGGGTTTGTTATAAGTTAAGAGGGGATAAGGGAATGAAATTTTCATTAAGCCTATCCACTAGCAGGTTTACTATCTCTGTGGGGTCAGTGCATGTGATACCATTGGCCACCAGTTCTGCACATGCTTGGGTCCTACCCTTCAGGTTACGTACATAGACGTAAAAGGCCATATGGTTATCCTTAGCAGTACTTGCTAGGTTTCTCTAAAAGGAGATCTTGGAGGATTTGACAAGTTGTCTTATTTGCCTGTTAAGGCTGAGGATGGTGCTTCTCCGTTGTTGGGTCCTTGTCTTTGTTTTCTTGGACAGCAACGCTTTGCATTTATTTTAGAGATTGCTGTTTGTTGATGCTGGAAGCCAACCATAGCAGCTTGATTTTACTTGGGCTCGGGTTTTGATTCTATCTGGTACAGTTGATTTTATACACTTATGCAAGTGATTGTACAGGACTTCAGTGTAAGCTTTAGCGAGGTTACCACTTTCAGCTTGGGGTGGGGCTTGGAATGCATTTATACCTTCACCTAGGAGGGTATAGTTTGCCTTGGTGAAGTTTTTTAGTATGATTTCACCCTTTGCAAGTTCTGGTGTTAGTGTCAGTTCGAAGGTGACTGATTTGTGGTCAGTTTTAACTAATGAGGGTCCAACAGTTGCATCAGTGCACCTGTTTGACATGTTGGTGAGGACCAGATCTAGAATGTTTGTTCCTCTTGTCAGGGTATGGACAATTTGCTCCAGGGCACTTGAATTCACAAAGTCAAGGAACTTTTGTGCTAGCAAGTTTGGGCTAGAGTAGAGTTCCCAGTTGATGGTGGGATAATTGAAATCCCCCATAAGCAGTGTGTTCAGTAAAATTTGGATTATCTTCAGTTTGGATAAGTAGGCTTCATGGGTGTCGTGACTCATGGAGGGTGATCTATAACTGGCTAGGACTTGAATGAGGGACTTACCCACCATAATCTGGACCTGGAGTAACTCTATGGAGTTGTCCAGTCTAACTAGATGGAGGTGAATGTATCTCTAATATAGATGGAAACACTGCATCCTTTGGTTTTCACACGTTCAGTTTGTGGTTTAAAGGTATGGAAGACATTGTAACCTTGCAGGGCCAGGGTACTCTCTGAGGCTTTAATCCAGGTTTCTGTGACTGCACAGACATCTATATCTTCTAGTGATAGAAGCGTTTCCATGGAGTGCAGTTTTTGGTTTAAGCTCGTAGCATTTAGCAACATTTATTACTTCACAGTTCCATGTCAACTTACTGAAAAAGCAATATACTAAAAGTCAGAGCATTAAATTTACAGTGTTGAAATTACAAAATGTTGAAATCAAAATACAGACTTCCTACATGTGTAAAGAGCTGGATTTGCAGCCCCCTTCCAGACCTTCTTAGCCCTCATGTCTGAGTTTCACTAACAGTGGAAGGGTATTGTTTGTTGACTGGCTGTGTACTGGTGCAGTTTGCATATGTACTTCATGTATGCTATTAGTAGGTATTTTGTGTTACAACACTATAAAGGATCTACATTTTAACATTTCAGCATTTTACATTCAATGTTATGACTTTTGGTATACCCCTATTCAACAAGTAGTCACTTACCCATTTGCAGTATCCTGCTCACAACAATTTCATTTCATATATCAATTGGAAATGCATCTTCTTATTGACAGTCCATCGAAAAGAGGGTAACTTGAATTTCCTGGTGCCCTGACAAATTAAGCCAAGTCAGTATGAATATCAAATCAGGTCTTTCTTTAAAATAGGCCACAGACCTATTGGGACTAATGCAGTCAACAATACAAAGCAAACAAATGTTTGAACCAATACTTAATAAATTGGAACAATTGCACCATGAAGTTGGTAAGGTGCTTATCGGTTTCCATCATCTTCCTTTTCCTGAATCCTGTTTTATATCCTGTGGTAGTGAAGAGACTGAAATGCAGGACTAGACTCATGTCAGCAAGTCTAGTACAGAAACTATCTGTTAAATACACGGCAATTCAGTAGGTAGGACATTGCACTAGTTTACTCTAAAAAGATTTATACAGGAGTATTTTGGTGTGTTTATATTTGGTCCTTTTTTGTTTACTAACTGTGTTAATAATCCGTGATGACACTTTATGAGTGTTACTATGGTTTCTCATTCTAATTATACTACACTTCCTGTTCATGTTGAATCTGCCTCCTTACTTACTGCAGTTTTTTGAAGGTTGGCTGGAAAAGCAACAATCTTGGTCAAAGAATTGTAGTTTAAGACTTAATTCTGCCACAAGAAAACTTTAAAATAATTCCCATTTCAACATTGAACTCCTCAGCATCTAGTGAGTTAATGCTACAAGCACAGTGATAGTACAGTACCAGTGGATCTTCATTCGCTAAAACCTGTCAGATGTGTCATCCTAAGAATCCATAGTTAAATGTGGGTTTGGAAAAAAAAATGTACTACTTCTACCATGGGTCGGTAAGCACTTAAATGACCATTATGGCCTGAAACAGAACAAAAACATAGATAGATAGATAGATAGATAGATAGATAGATAGATAGATAGATAGATAGAAAGATAGATATGTATATATAGCTATGCATATATATATATACATATATAGAATTTTTATAGTTATAGATTTATGTCTGTCAATAATGCCCATGTGGGAAATAAGGCTCAATGGGAATCAGGAAAAAGCTGTGAATTGTGCAAGACATGGAACAGTTAAACAGACATTGTTTCTAGTGAGAGTTGAGTGGTTCCACTGTGAGACCTTGCATAAAAAAGACCAATGAACCACATTACCAAACACAAATACCAAAAACATACAAGGGTGAAAACTTAATAAGCATTTTTTACAAGGGGTGGGGGCATGCTGCCTGAAATCTTAGTGCTGGAGGCATGGTCCCACACCCTCAAAGTTATATGTGCCAACTTCATGTTCAGGCTGTTAGGCAACAAGGTATTTCACTGCAGGTACATTTGGTTTGGGACACATGGGTAAATTGAAATTAGGTTGCATAGCTATATGGCTGTTTCAGATTAATTGCAGATACAAAGAAGCACAAAGCACCATGCCTACAGTTTTAATAACCAAGCCCATGTTGGGAGAAAGATAAAGTCCTTGACCCACAAGGTACCTAGAGACAGCAGGCAGGCATCAGCAGCAGGATGACAAGTTGGCATGTCAGTAGTGGTAAAAATGCAGTGTACAATGGGCAATGGCTTTATAAATGAGGCGGAGATGAGTTTGGATCATTACTCCCTTCACAATACCTAGGGAACTTTACCTGCTATACATACAGGAGCATAAGTGTGACTACAGCAGCATACAGAATTTCCTCCATGCTGAAGCATGGTGTGATGTACTTCCTCTGTGACAGTGATCAGGGAGTCCCAATCCTCACCACGGACACCAGTGAGCAGGGGTGTAGCTAGGATTTTCAAATTTGTACTCACAGCTCTCAAACTGCTACCCCCCTCCCCAGACAAGCTACGGCCATTCTCGTAATTCACGGTTCGCTCTTTTAATGTCGATGAAGAGGCATTCACTGTAATGCCTCTTCAGTAATATAATATAAATTCACTCAAACTCGGTTCCTTGAATTGAAAATTAACCTGAAATGTCAGTTCTTTGAAAAATGCAGCATGGTAGTTGGGGTAGAGAATTTATGCTTTTGTTTTCTGTAACTAAGGTACAGGTTTTGAGCTTGAGTAAATTAGTAACCACCTGCTACCCCTAAATAGGATGTTTCATTCACACACACACCCCTACCTATCTCTTAGTGCAAGAAATATGGACAAAGCCTAAAATAAACAGGGACAGATATTAAATAATGCTCTTGTGAACTTAGAAAGTTGCTAGAACAGGATTTGTGCTAGTATGAGAAAGTTGCTAGAATAACAGGATTTGTGCTAGTATGAATTTTTCTAAAGGAAATGAAGTCTGAAACTCAAATGTCTGTCATTATTTAGCAACTTCAGCCTTCAATGATTTTCTAGAAAATCACAAAATTTATGAGGAACAGACAAAAAATATGGGGCAAAAATCTGGACATTCTGCAAAATTTGGACAGTTGAGAGGTATGCTACCTACCTACCTAACACACACACACACCTCTCAACCTCTTAGAGCAACAAACTCATAAATAAAACTGAGGCAAAGGCCCAAAAATAAGGACATTTTTTTAAATATTGCTCTTATAAACTTAGAAAAGATAATAGAATAGTAGTAGATCTTGCATTAGTACAAATTTTCTGAAAGGTATGAAATCTGAAACTCAAATGTCTGCCATTATTTTCTAACTTCAGTCTTTAACAATTTGCCACTAATTTGCCAGAAAACTGCAATTTTATGAAAAACGGACCAAAAATGTGATACGAAAATATAAAATTGCCAGACAATACAGCTGGGAACCTGTCAAAGAAGGGACACCATTTTAATATGAGCACAGTTAACTTAGAGCAGCTAACAAAATTAGAGAATCTACATGCATTTCTGAAATAAAAGTAATGTATAACTCTGATCATTACAATTATTTATAAAAGTAAAGCCTCCACGTTTTCTTCCAAAATTGCTATTTTGCGGAGAGATTATTAGGGGGAGAGCAACATTTTGAGCCAAAAATGGGGACAGTTGAGAGGTTTGGATATTCCTAATTCTATAAAGCGATTTATTTGCACATACCTCTCAACCTCTTAATGCAGGAAATCTGGACAAGGCCAAATATATTGGGGGAATATACAATCAGTACTAAAAATTTACCTTGTATAAACTTAAGACAGTTGATAGAATATCAGGTCTTGCTTTAGCATGCATTTTTCTGAAGATTATAACGTCTGAAACTTAACGTCGGTCATTATTTAGTGACATCATTCCTAAATGATTTGCCAGAAAAGTTTTATTTTGCATTTTACAGCACGAACACCAATAAATATCTGCTAAACAAAGCAATGCAGTCTCACAATGAAACTAGACTTAGCATTAAAACTTCTCTGCCCTTGAAACTCACATTCATTGAGACAGCATTGAAACCCACATTCAAAGAAAATACATTTTGCCAGTGGCAGATAAAGTAACTTTGGGCTGTTTTCAAATCATAGGCCCCTTGCACATGAAACATACACATGCTCTTTGATACACCTTCCATCATAAAAGTCTACTCAAACTTCTACAGTCCACCAGTATCAGTAAATATGCACAATCTCTGAACTAGTAAAAGCCATCTACATAATTCCACATTAGAGAAATCTGTAACTAATGAAGAGGCTGCTGCTAGCAAACAACTTTATATTTCATGGTTTCATCTACAAAGAATGTGCCTGTTGCCCTTGTGGAATAAATTGCCTATGTTGCATTAAAAACAATGATACACTAGTAATATTGCAATAGGGAATGGATGGCAAACTGATAACAGGTTCATAGTTGTTACTAGATATCTTTGCCAAAATGGACTACAGCATCCACCCCCCTTTACAACACAGTAGAGTATCAGCAATGCATCTACCTACTGTGGGAGAAGAACCCACAGCCTTCTGCATCAAAAGCAAGTGCACTACCTGTTGTGCTATTAACAGTACAAGCAGACTCAGCATAAGCAGCACTAAACTTAAGTTCCCCTGCAGCTCTCAGCTCCTTGAAAAATGTCGACACTCAGCTGTATCTCTGAACTTTGCAGCACAAGAAATCTGGAAAAAGCCAACATTTATTGGGGGGAACAAAAGCCCAAAAAACAGGGACACATTTTAAACATTGCTTGTATAATTTTGGAAAGTTGCTAGAATAAAATGCTGCATTATCACCATGCATGTCTTGAACCCAGAACCATATGCATTATAGTCAGTGCAACATACCACTATGCTAAATCAGCAGTTTGAAAAATAGGAAGACAAACTTAATGACTATCATTTAGATAGCTCTCAACCTCTTAGCACAAAATACCTGGACAAACAAAGCCAATAATGAGGGAATATAAGTTCAGTTCTCACTTCACACCTTAGCACAAACATCCTGGACAAACAACAAAAACAATAATGGGAGAAATACAACTTCAGTTCTCAGTTCTCACCATAGCTCACAACCATTAGAAAAGCAAATCTGAACAAAGTTCAGAAATGGTGGTGGTTAGGGACTTTAGGCTCTTCTTACCCTGAAGCAAAGGTACAGAATTTGAGCCTGAACACCTATAACCTGCAGGTGTATTATGTGGGGGCATACATACACACACACACACACACACACACACACACACACACACACACACACACACACACACACACACACACTCTGTATCCCTGCTCCAAGTAACTGACACACGCACTCTGAGATTTGATTTTCACACACTTCACATCAATTGATTGCACTCAGCGCTTGCATACACTTACTTCAATTGATTGCGATAATCCTATACTTCAATCCGTTTGCTTCACACTTACTTCAATTGATTGCGATAATCCTCTGTTTGTTGCGCTTGCCTCAATGATAATCCTCTGTTCGTTCGTTGCGTTTGCATACTTCTGAATGCTCTTGCCAGTTCCAACTCAATGATAATCCATTTGCTTGTTTCCTGCTCGCAGCCAGCCGGACATGATGTGAGCTCACTTCTGACTGGCTGGTATCCTCCTTAAAGGAGCCAACACCTCCTTAAATGTATGTTTTTTTTTTTTTTTCAAAAAAAGCTACCCCCCCCTTCTAAAAAAGTTGTACTGAAATCAGTAGAGTGCGTATGCCTCCCGATGTCCCTGCCAGTGAGGGACATTTACTTTAAACAAAACTGGATACACACAGTATTTTCAGATTCAGCTCTCTGCACCAAGCACAATTCACAAAAGAGCACAAAAAAAAACATTCAGTCTTAGGGCTGGGTTTCCCTCTCTCTCTCACCAGGCCCCAAATAGGATGCCCCACTGACACAGCTGTAGAACTGAGTCCTCAGCCAAGTGTTCCAAGCCAAGTCCTCCACCATCCTTTCCAAGAAACCAGTGCTCTGTATCCCTGTTCCAAGTAACTGACACATGCACTCTGAGATTTGATTTTCACACACACACACACACACACACACACACACACACACACACACACACACACACACACACACACACACACACACGCACACACACATACATTCTGCTACTCTTTGCCAAGACTATAAGGTAGTTACACTACCACCAGCCAACTACTCTAAGGCTCTTACAAGGGTACATAATTATATTGAGTAAAATTAATACTAATATTAATACAAATTATAGTGTTTGATCAATGCAGCAAGGCTTTCAGGAGTGCCCACAGTGTCACCAAATAAATATAAGTACACTCAAAGGTTACAGTATTCTCTGAAAGACCAGCCACAATTAAAAATTTAAATACATTTAATAATAAATAATAATAAAAAAATTAAAATATTAAATATCTATTTACAATAAACACCAGAGGTTTCAATCACAGGAAGTATTACAAATAACAAAGATTGACAGATTTACACAGATTCAGAAAAACAATATGTAACTAATCTCAGTATATCTTCCTGAATGATCTAAATAATTACTTTCCCCTGGTTATTTACTAAAGCAAGGCAAGTTGAAGTGGGTGAGTGATCTTTCTTTGTCAGGCTTCAAAAACAGACTGCTCTGAGACTTCTGTCTCATGCAGTATTAAAACATCATTTCAGTCCTGAATCACAGAACAACATCACATACATCTGGTCATCTGACTTCTGGTTTCAAGACTACCCCCTTTACCAGTATCTGAGCCAGAATCTTGCACATGTGTACTACCATACACACATACACATAGAGCTTTTCTAGTTCATCCCTAAGGACAATACAATAGGATTTCTAGTCCTGGTTTTCACAGACATTTTGTGTCTGGCTGCAATCAGAACTGCAGGATACAATCTTTATGGCCTAAACCAGGTAATTTCATTTCCGACTATTTTTCAGAGTTAGCTGGACTGAGATTAACTTCTTCTCTTTCTCTGTTACAATGTATTCATTTCAACAGTTAAAATCCAGTCTGCCATACAAGTATATTTCTTTTTTGTCCAGCAGGACCCATTGTTGGTACATTTTTAACACAAGCAATTTTACAAATATATTTTTCATCACAAGCATCTGTACAAATTAGCTTGATATACAAATGGCATATAATTCTTTACAAAACTCCATCTAGTTATGCTGGTTTATGTTACACATCCATCCTTCTTCTGGCATAGATGACAATAACTCACATCATCACACATGGTTTTACATGTTGTAATTGCATTAGTTAGCATGTACCGTACACCGTCCACAATACATATTACGTCCTCTGTCTCAGGGGTTAACATGGTTATTATGTTTATTTTGTTTTTCTTATATCTTTGGAGCAGGTTATGAGTTTTCATGTACTGTTCTAAGGTTGATGTTTTGCTTTGATGTTGTACCCAGAGTTTGTCTGTCTTATTCCTGAGATATTGTACTGTCTTGTCTATCTCTGACATTGATCTTTGTTTAACTTTCACTTGGCAAAGAGGAGCATGATGCTCTAGAAGCCAAGTTAAAACTGAACTACAGATGTTAAGGCCTTGATTTTCTTTAGATAGTTTGTATAAATATCTCCAGCTGATATGATACAATATGCTTGTTCCAGAATCCAGAATTACTCCTTTTAGGTCTCCAAGCACCATTGTTCTATGTCTTCCTGGCAATCATTTGTTTTTCCAGATATCATATATAGGATCCTGGTCAGTAACAAGGATTGGTATTCTTCTTAAGGAATCTAAAGGTGATGAAATGATGTGGATTTGTGTCAGTATCTAGCCTACTTATTTTTTCTAAGATATTGTATCATGTCAGGTAGGGAATGCGATTGCTTAAGTAAAAGCAGGAGACTGTAGTTAATAATATAAGCTTTTTTCTGTTTGTTGGACCAAGGGGATATTAAAGTTATCAAAAGGAAATATACCTCTATTGCAACTGATGGAGTACTTTGCATTGCATTTTTTTTTGTCTGAGAAAAGTATTTTTGCTTTGCTTAGTTTTAAATATACTCAGCTAGTCTGCAATGTCTTGCCGTTGCCAAAGCTTTGCCTTCTGATTTGTAGCATGGTCTTCCAGTTTCAGTGCACCCTCTGCCATGTGAAGTACTCTTTATTGTGCATCTGTCTGCTCTGAATTATTATCCTGATTATTATCCTAAAATAGAAAAATCAGTATAATTTATATGCTCTTTTTAGTCAAGTGTCATGTAATGCTAAAATATACGGCTTCACATCCCTACTCCATTTGTACAATTCAGGTGTTTTGTTGTAGAGGCTTCTGCAAATAAATAACATGATTTTTAATTCTTTTACATTAGGAAGCCATTGGTAGTTAATGCTGTTTGAAGTCTACACATCCAGGTTTTGATTCTATGGGAGTGATTCAGAAATTGCTATGTCAGTTATTGAGGTAGCAAGAAAATGTAGTTCAGAGACACCAGTGCCACAGTGAGAAAGATCTCATTATTAGACTTCATTATCAGCTCATTTCCATGTCTCTGAATCAGACTTTGACCCAAAGTAGTTTTGTCAATCCTAACAGTGGCAGTGCTCTCCCTAGTGATCTATGCATCTCACTGGCAAAGGCGCAGACACACACACACACACACACACACACACACACACACACACACACACACACACACACACACATGCACACACACACACCTGCCTTCTAATAACTTTTCTTTTTAGTATTTGGTTAACATGACGTTGTATGGTCCGGGTGAAGAAACCGTTACATTTTTGGCCTAATGTCTCTACTACTCTATATATAATATCTAATGATGATGATGATGATGTATCATATTCTTATTACGGTAAAATCAAGACATAGTAATTTGGTCTTACCTTCAGTGAAGGGAATAATAGGAGTTATGGTCCTCTGCCCCATATTGGCAATATTTTACTATCTTTAAATCCCATCTCTTATTTAGTATAACATGGACTCCATGTATTTTTACTATAAGATATAATATAAGTGACACTTTTATCAAATGTCCTTTGCTAAGAAAGTTTATGTTTGCTTAAAGTTTTGTGATGAGTGAAGTTATTTATCCACTCTTTTTTTTTTTTGGCCTCTGGATACCATTAGACAAATACCTTTTGGAAATATATTTCAGAGTGGGGTTGTGTAAACCCCATTAAATGGGGCATTTTTGCACCAATGTGAAAAAAATGGTGGTTTAAATATATCACATACTGTTGTTTGAACACAGAATTGACATACTTTAGAAACTAATGTATATATTGTACATTACACTTTGCTTGTTTATACAGTTTTTCTATATAACTATTCTGGATTACACATGACACACACACACACACACACACACACACACACTTTGAGCAAAATGTTCAAACATCGACATCAATTTGGTTGACACACTTTACCTATTATTAATTGATAAATCACTAAGTGATTGAAGTAAGGCCTCAATTAATGTATGGATGCCATACAGAACTGTTAAATGGAATTTTAAAAAAGGAGTCATAGACTTGAATGAGTTGAGAACACAACAGTAATAGGGCAAGAGGGTGGTAAAATGTATCGAATTAGTAGTCTATTCTATGGTAGAGACAGTTCAAATGAGCTTTCTCAGGAAAACCTTGGAATGTTTATAAATAAGCAGTCTTTAGCCTCCCCTACAGTTCTGAAATTATTAACCTCTTCTAGTTTTTATAATTCACCCAGCAGACATAAACTCATTCTCTCCTAATCAAGACTTCTAATACTCAAAGGAAAAAACTTTAAATATCATAGTGCAATAAACATGCACAACTTAATCAAACAAGTTAACAATGAAAGCAATACAAACAAAATAATATGATTTTCCCACAGAGCAATCTTTTATATGGCAAAGGAAGCTCAAATGATACAAGAAAAAATGCTGTCATTTTTGAAACCACTGAAGGTGGTGCTTCTGTTGCCAGCACTTGAGTTCCTGAGAGAAATGAACTAAGAGTGTTATAACCATCCTCCATGCTCAATTATTCTGCATAGTTAGAAGTATAGTTAGCTAGATGCAGTATTAGAGAAGGCTTGCAGAATGCCAGTGTGCAATGAAAGGAGAGTGAGATTTAGAGATGCAAAATACCTCATCCCACTATACTAGGCAGTGGCAATGCCTCATCTTGGAATGTTGCATCCAGGTGTAGTGACCATACAGAGAAAGGAACATCAGAAACAGTTTGGCATTGTGCAACAGAGGATTACTGAGACGATGAGGAAAAAGGGGAGCACAGAGGACAAGGGAACCATACCTCTCAACCTCTAAGAGCAAAAATCTGGACAAAGCCATAAATAATGGGGGGGCAAAGGCCCAAAAATAGGGACACTTTTTAAATATTGCTCTTACAAACTTAGAAAGTTGATAGAATAACATGTTTTGCATTAGTATGAATTTTCTTAAGGGTATAAAGTCTATAACTCAAATATCTGCCATTATTTTCTGAATTCAGTCCTCAATAATTTGCAAAGAGTTGCCGGAAAAAAAATTTTTATGAGAAACAGACCAAAAATATGAGGCAAAAATCTGGACATTCAGTGAAAATCTATATAGTTGAGAGGTATGAAGGCAACACTTAGGGCAGAGAATGTATCTATGCCTATTGATTTGTACACTTATATATATATTTATATATATATATATATATATATATATATATATATATATATATATATATATATATATATATATATATATATATATATATATATATATATATATATATATATATATATTGTTGTGTCCTTTGGCTTTTCCCGGTTAGGGGTCGCCACAGCAGAACTCTGGTCCGGTAATGAT